>NW_016980749.1:0-2898 GCF_001483705.2 Eufriesea mexicana | reverse complement strand
TTTGGCCTGGTTAGGAGAGGATGGCTTTGACTTTCGCGCAGTACACCAGTATTCCGCTGATTTCTGCGCTCTACTGAGGTCTCATATGCTCTGCGTGGTTTTGTGGAGGACAGGAATTGTGGTCTCGGCACGTTAGGTCTGGTTAGGTTAGGCTTGGCTAGGTTAGGATAGGTTTGGTTACGATGGCTTTGACGTTTGCGCTATACTCTGCTATTCGGTGGACTTCTGCGCTCTGCTGTGATCTAGCATATTCTCCTTGTCTCTGGGGAGGCCAGCAATAGTGGCCTCGGCACGTTACGCTAAGTTATATTACGCTCGGGTGTGTTACGTTTGGACAAGTTAGGATAGGTTTGAGTAGACATTTGTGCTATACACTGGCAATCGGGGATTTCTACGCCCTGCATCGTTCTCCTATGCTCCGCTCGACTCCGGGGGTGCAGTACTAGTGGTCTCGACACATTAGTTTGTGGTATGCTGCGTTCGGTTAGGATATGTTTGGATAGGTCAGGATAGGATAGCATCGGATTTTGTGCTATACGCTTCAATCCGGTAGATTTCTGCTAGCTACGTTTTTCTGCTGTACTCGTCTCGTGTTGGGGAGGCCACTAATAGTGGTCTCTGCACCTTAGAATGAATTATACTACGTTTGGTTAGGTTATGTTTGTATGGGTTAGTACTGGATGGCTCTGCCTTACGTGTACACTGTTTTTTGGTGGATATCAGCGCTGTACTGTGTTGTAGTATGTTCTGCTTGGCACTGTGGAGGCCAGAAATTGTGGTCTTGGCACGTCATGTTGTGTTATTTTACGTTTGGCTATGATATGCTTTGTTAGGTTAGGAGAGGTTATCTTTGACTCGTGCGCTATACACTGCTATCCGGTGGATTTCTCCGCTCTACTGTGCTCTAATATGTTCTGCTCTGGTCTGTGTAGGTCAGCAATAGTGGCACAGGCACGGTAGGCTGTGATGGGTTACGTTTGGTTATGTCAGGTTATGTTACGTTTGGTTAGGATCGCTTCGACTTTTGTGCTATCAACTGCCATTTGGTGGATTTCTGCGCACATTGCTTCTCTACTATAACCTACCCGGCTCTGGGGAAGCCAGCAATAGCGTTCGCGGCACGATAGGTTGAGTTGGCTAATGTTCGGTTATGCTACGATTGGTTCGGTTAGGAGAGGATGGCCGTGACTTTAGTGCTATAGCCTGCTATTAGTTTGATTTCTGCGCCCTACAGTGCTCTAGCGTTTTCAGCTTGGCCCTGGCGTGGCCAGCAATAGTGGTAGCGGCACGTTAGTTTGAGTTAGGATTCGTTTGGTTTTGTTACGATTGGTTAGGTCAGGAGGAGATGGCTGTGACTTTAGTGCTATAGTCTGCTATCAGGCGGATAGCTGCCCCATCGAGTGCACTAATGGCTTCAGCTCGGCTCCGGAAGTGCCAGCAATTGTGGCCTCTGCACGTTACATTTTGTTAGCTTACGTTCGGTTACGTTAAGTCAGGATAAGTTTTGCCAAGGTATCTTCAACTGTTGTGATGTACACTGCCGTTCGATGGACTCCTGCGCTCTACTGTGCTCTAGCATGTCCTGCTTGGCTCTGCGGAGGCCAGTAACGGTGGTCGCGACACGTTAGTGATAGCTAGGATACATTTGGTTGTGTGATGACACTCTACGTTAGGAGAGGATGGCTATGTTTTTAGTGCTACGGTCTGCCCTTAGGTGAATTTCTGCACCCTACGGAGCCCTAGTATATTCAGCTTGGCTCTGGCAAAGCCAGCATAAGTGGTCTCGTCACGTTGTGACGAGTAAGATTGCGTTCGGTTAGGTTTAGTTAGGCTACGATTGGTAAGGATAACTTTAACTTTTGTTCTGTATAATTCTATTCGGTGGATCTCTGCGCTCGACTGTGCTCTAGTATGTCCTGCTTGGCTCTGTGGGGGGGGGGGCGCAACAGCAGCGGTCTCTGCTTGTTAGGTTGAGCCAGGCTATGTATGGCTATGTTCTCTTGATTTGGGTTAGGCTTGGATATCTTTGACTTTTCCGATATGCACAGCATCTATATGGACTTCTGCGTCCTACTCTCCACTAATGTGTTCTGCCCGGCTCTGGGGAGGCCAGCAATAGTGTTCACGGCACGTTAGTTCGAGCCACGTTACGATCGGTTATGTTACGATTCTTTGGGCTAGGAGAGGATAGCTTGGACTTTAATGCCCTACTCTGTTATTAGGTGGATTTCTGCGCCCCAAGGTGCTCCAATATTCTCAGCTTGGCTCCGGGATGCCAGAAATAGCGGTCGCCGCACGTTAGGTTGTGCTAGGTTACGTTTGGTTGTGCTACGATTTGTTAGGTTAGTAGGGGATATCTTTGTCTTTAGTGCTGTATTCTGCCATTAGGTTTGATTTCTTCGCCCTACAGAGCTCTAATATTTTCAGCCTGGCTCCGGATATGCCAGCAGAAGTGGTCTCGGCACGTTATGATGTGTCACGTTACACTCGGTTAGGCTGGTTCAGGCTAAGTTTGGTCAGCGTAGCTATTACTTTTGTGCTGTACGCTGCTGTTCGGTGGATTGCTGCACTCTACTGTGCTCTAGTATGTCCTGCTTGGCGCTGGTGTGGCCAGATATATTGGTCGCAGCACGTCAGGGTAAGTTATGATACGGTCGGTTATGTTACGGTTGGTTAGGTGAGGAGAGGATTCTTTTGACTTTAGTAGCACAGTCTGCTCTTACGTGGATTCCTACGCCCTACTGCGCTCAATGTCTTTTATTTGGCTCCGGCAATGACAGCAATACTGTTCTCGGCACGTAATATTGTGTCAGGTTACGTCTGGTTGTGTTGGTCTAGGATAAGTTTGGTCAGTGTATCTCTAACTTTTGTGCTGATCACTGCATTTCGGTGGATTTC
>NW_016980748.1:0-1166 GCF_001483705.2 Eufriesea mexicana | reverse complement strand
TACAGTTATATCGAAATTTTCGACTAATATCGTGGTGAGATAAGTTTTTTTACGCAAATAAGGGAAAAAATTCTATTGGTTTGCTATAGCCATGGCAATTCAATGGAATTTGTCTAGAAAGCACAATTATAGTGACATCTTCGACAAATATGGTGGTGGGCCAAATTTGTACATAGATAAGGAGAAAGAATTCAATTGCTTTGCTACAGTCATTGAAATGCAACAGGATTTCAATATAATATGCTTTCATATTAACACTTTCGACTAATATCGTGGTGTGCTTGCTTTTTTATATAAATAAGGTGAAAAAACATAATTGGTTTGCCATAGCCATTGCAATTCAACAGAATTAGACTAAGAAGTTCCCTCATATTGACATTTACGACTGATACCGTGGTGAGATATATCTTACATAAATAAGGATTAGGAATTCTATTAGCTTGCTGTATTCATTGCAATTCAATAGAATATGACTAGAAAGCTCAATTATATTAACATTTACGACTGATACCGTGGTGAGCTATATCTTACATAAATATGGAGGAGAAATTCTATTAGCTTGCTGTGTTCATGGCAATTCAATGGAATTTGTCTAGAAAGCACAATTATAGTGACATCTTCGACTAATATCGTTGTGGGCCAAATTTTCACACACATAAGTCGAAAAAAGTCTATCGCTTTTTAATGGCCATTGCAATTCAACAGAATTTGAATAGAAAGTGCAATTAAATTGGCATTTTCGACTAATATCGTGGTGGGCTAAATTCTGCATAAATAAGGGAAAAAAATTCTATTGCTTTCCAATGGTCTTTGCAATTCAATAGTATTTGAATAGAAGGTTCTGTTATATTGACATTTTCGACCAATATCGTGGTGAGCTAATTCTTTTACAAAAATGAGGAGAATAAATTCTATTGGTTTGCTATAGCCATTGCAATTCAATGGTATTTGACTAGAAAGCCCAATCGTAGTGACATCTCCGACTAATATCGTTGTGGGCCAAATTGTCACATAGATAAGGAGAAAAAATTATATCGATTTCTTATAGCCATGCAAATTCAACGGAATACGCCAACAATGTCCAATTTATATTGACATCCTCTACTAATATCGTGGTGAGCCATATTTTTACATAAATAAGGAAGAGAAGCTCCATTGGCTCGCTA
>NW_016980747.1:0-561 GCF_001483705.2 Eufriesea mexicana | reverse complement strand
TTCCTGGCCACTCCAGTGCCATGTATAAAACATTAGTGCACAGCAGAGAGCAGAAATCCACACAAGAATAGTGTACAGCCCAAAAGGCAAAGCAGCTCTATACTCTCCTAACCAAACGTGACAAAACCGAACGTAACATAACTCAAGCTAACGTGCAGGGAATACCACTTCTGGCTACGCCAGAGACAAGCAGAGCATACTAGAAGGAAGCAGACGGCAGAAATCCGCCGAACAGATGTGTTTAGCACAAAGGTCAAGGCTATCCTATCCTAACCCAACCAAACGTAAGGAAGCCAAGCTCCAAGCGTAACATAACTCAACCTAACGTGCCGAGACCACTATTGCTGGCCTCCCCACAGTCAAGCAGAGCATATTAGCGTACAGTAAATCGCAGAAATCCAACTACTAGTAGTGTATAGCACGAAAGTCAAAGCTATCTTATCCTAACATAAACAAACGTCACGTAACCAAACGTAACAGTACTCAAGCCAACGTGCTGCGTTCACTATTGCTGGTCTCTCCAGTGCCAAGCAGAAAATGTTGGAGCGCAGTAGGGCGCAG
>NW_016980746.1:0-290 GCF_001483705.2 Eufriesea mexicana | reverse complement strand
TTTTCCTCCTTGTTTATGCAAGGAAGTAAGCTCACCACGATATTAGTCGAATATGTCAATAAAGTTCAATCTGCCAGGCACATTCTATATCAGTGTAATGGCTATAGCACGCCAGTAGAAACTTCCCTCCTTATTTATACAAGAAAGTTAGCTCTCCACGAAATTAGTCAAGAATGTCAATAAAATTGAATTTTCCAGCCAGATTCTAATCCATTGCAATGGCTATGGCACTCCTGAAGTATCTTTCCTCCTTACCTAGGGAATGAAGTTAGCTCACCACGATATTAGTA
>NW_016980745.1:0-1043 GCF_001483705.2 Eufriesea mexicana | reverse complement strand
ACCGGGCAATCGAGGCTGTGCTCCCCGTGTTGGATGCAAGGGGGCGCAGCGGCAGCCAGCGCACATTCCACCTGACACATGTGCTAACCGGCCACGGGTGCTTCGGGGAGTACCAGTGCCGTGTTGGGCGGGAACGTGAGACGCGAAGTCATCACTGCGTTGAAGGGCGGGACACGGCGCAGCACACGCTGGTGGAATGTCGGGCGTTCGCTCGCGAGCGCCGGGTACTTTGTCCCGTGGTGGGTAGGGACCTTTCACTCTCCGTCGTCGTGGAGCGGATGACTTAGGTGCGTGGCGTGCGGTGGCCTCTTTCTGCGAGGCGGTTATGCAACAGAAGGGGGCCGCGGAGAGAGCTCGCGAGCGTAGCGCGGGCTCCTCGCGCGTAGGACATCGGTGGCTGCAAGCGCGGCGCCGGAAGGCGGCACGCGCACTGCCGGATGTGTTAACGCGTTAGACCTTTCGCGAGCGACTATGAACCTACGGCCGGGGAGACCGTCTCTCTCTCCCGTTGTAACCTAGGTCAGGGTGACCACGAGCTGAAGTGTGGTGGCCCGTCAGTTCGAGAGACCGTGGTCTGGGCGCGCGGCATCGCGTGACGGTCGCGCGGCGTCCGCAGGGTATGCGTGCGTTGCGGTGCGGTGGTATGCGTGCTGTGTGCGTGTGGGTGCGTGTGTGTGTGTGTGTGCCTGTAAGCGTCTCGCGCGCATGGTCGTGATCGTTTCGGGTGCGATTTCCCGTCGCACCGGGAGGGAACTGCGGTTGCGTCGCGTAGGCGTCCTGACAATTGCATCGCCGCGAATTCCAAGGCGCACCGAAATGCGAAGGGCTGGCCATCGTGGTGGATTTAGTGGGTAAAAATCCCATATAACTCCGCCCCCTCCCCTAAGGGGGCCGGGTATCTTTGGAAGATTTCCCCCACCTGAAAAAAGTTAGCTTTGACTTTTGTGCTACGCACAGCCATTCTATGGGCGTCTGCGCCCTTCTGGGCTCTATCGCACTCCGCCTGTCTGTGCGGATGCCAGGAATAGTGCTCTCGTCACGTT
>NW_016980744.1:0-265 GCF_001483705.2 Eufriesea mexicana | reverse complement strand
AATTTGAATTTCCCAAACACATTCTATATCAATGCAATGGCTATATCGCGCCAATAGTATCTTTCATACTTATTTATACAAGAGAGTTCGCTCACCACAGTATTAGTCGAAAACGTCAATAAAATTGAATTTTCCTGCCATATTCTATAGCACTGCGACGGCTATAGTACGCCAATTGAATCCTACCTCCTTATTAATGAATGAAAGATAGCACACCTTGATATTAGTCGAAAATGTCAATCAATTTGTATTTTCCAACCACATT
>NW_016980743.1:0-516 GCF_001483705.2 Eufriesea mexicana | reverse complement strand
TCCGCAGCATTGCAATGGCTATAGCACCACGAACGGATCTTTCCTCCTTACCTATGCAAGGAATTTAGCTCTCCACCATATTTGTCAAGAATGTTAATAAAATTGAGTTTTTCAGCCAGTTTCCAGCCAGATTCTTTTACATTGCAAAGCCTATTGGCACGCCAATAGTATCTTTCCTCCTTACCTATGCAAGGAAGATAGCTCACCACGAAATTAGTCGAAAATGAAAATAAAATTGAATTTTCCAGGAAGCTTCTATTGCATTGCAATGCCTATAGCACGTCAATATAGTCTATCCTACATATATATGCGAGAATGTTATCTCACCACGATATTAGCTGAAAATGTAAATAAAATTGAATTTTTCAACCACACTCTATATCATTGCAATGTCTACAGCACGCCAATAGAATCTACCATGCCTATTTAGGCAAGAAAGGCAGCACACCACGTTAATAGTCGAAAATGTCAATAATTTTGAACTTTCCAGCAAGATTCTATAGCATTGCAAAGCCT
>NW_016980742.1:0-237 GCF_001483705.2 Eufriesea mexicana | reverse complement strand
GATGTATTGATGTACGCATGTATGGATGTACGGATGCATGGATATATGGATATGTGTGTGGATTAATGTTTGGGTGGATGGACGGAAGAACGGGTGTATGTATGGGTGTTTCTATGGACGTATGAGTGGGTGTATGCATGGATGTATGTATGGATGTTAGTATGGATGTTTGTGTGGATGTATGTATGGATGTATGTATGTATGGGAGTGTATATGGATGTATGTATTGATGTATGC
>NW_016980741.1:0-434 GCF_001483705.2 Eufriesea mexicana | reverse complement strand
GCAGTGTACAGCACAAGACTCATAGCAGCCAGGACCGAACCCATGCCAACGAAACCTAAACAATCGTAGCCCACTTCAACATAACGTGCCGCGGAAACGATAGCTCGCCTGCCCAGGGCGAAGCAGAATGTAGTAGACCTCCGATGTGCGCAGAAGTCAACCGAACATCTGTGTTTAACACGATAGTCAAAGCTACCCTTACCGAAATTAACAAAACCTAAGCAAACCAAACGCAGCCTAACTTAACCTAACGGGCCGAAACCAATATTACTGGCATTCCCATGGCTAAGGAGATTGCACTAGAGCACAGTAGAGCACAGAAATTCGCCGCATTGCTGTGAATCGCACAGAAGCCGTAGATATCCTAACCATAACTATCCTAATCTAACATAACCGAACGTAGCATAACTCAACATGGAGTGCCGCGACCACTA
>NW_016980740.1:0-498 GCF_001483705.2 Eufriesea mexicana | reverse complement strand
ATAGATCGCTTAACGCCTTCAATCCCATGGCATGTACAGCCATCTACTTGCTTTAGAATAGGTTTATTCAAAATCTATAATCTGTTTTTGCTTGGTCAATAGGTCGCCTAACGCCTTCAACCAATGGCAAGTACAGACATCTACTTGCCAGAGAATAGGCCTCTTCAATATCTATAATATGTTATAGCTTGGTGAATACATCGCCTAACGCCTTCAATCCAATGGCAAGTACAGCCATCTACTTGCCAGAGAATAGGCCTCTTCAATATCTATAATATGTTATAGCTTGGTGAATACATCGCCTAACGCCTTCAATCCAATGGCAAGTACAGCCATCTGCTTGCCAGAGAATTGGTCTATTCAAAATATATAATCCGTTATAGCTTGGAGGATAAGTCGCGTAACGTCTTCAACCAATGGCAACTACAGCCATCCACTCGCCAGAGAATTGGTCTATTCAAAATCTATATCCTGTTATCGCTTGGTGAATAGATCGCC
>NW_016980739.1:0-833 GCF_001483705.2 Eufriesea mexicana | reverse complement strand
AAACTCGGAGCTATCCGAACCCTACAGAGCGTAACCTAACCTAGACGACCGTAATCTATCTCATCATAGCCTGCTGCGACCACTACAGCTTCCCTCCAGAGAGCGAAGCAGAACAGGCGAGGGCACAGTAGATCGCAGAAATTCAACTTATGGCGGTGTGTAGCACAAAAGTCAAAGCTTTCCCAAACTAACCTGGCCAAACGTAATGCAAGGAAACCTTAGCATTAACCTTCCTATTACGCCGCGACCACTATTGCTGCCCCCATCAGAGCCAAGCGAAACATATTATAGGAGAGCAGAGCGCATATGTCCATGGAATCGCAGTGAATAGCACAACAGTCGAAGTTACACTATCCTGACATATCCAATCGTAACATTTCGAACGTAGCTTCACTCGACCTAACGAGCCGATACCACCCATGCTTGCCTCCCCAGATCAAAGCAGAACATACTAGAGCACAGCAGAGCGCTGAAGTCCACCGAAAGACAGTTTATACCACGAAAGTCAAAGCTTTCCAAACCTAACCCAAACTAACATAACCTCACCGAACGTAGCCTTGCTCAAACTAACGTTGAGAGACCACTATAACTGGCTTCCACAGAGACCAGCAGAGAACAGTAGAGCAATGTAGAGCGCAAAAGTCCTTCGAACAGCGGCGTACAACACAAAAGCCGAAACTACCCCATCCTAACGTGACCAACAGTAGCATAACCGAACGTAGCATAGCAAAACATGTCATGCCATGTCCACTACTGCTGGCCTCTGTAGAGTCAAGCAGAGGATCGTACAACACAGCAGAGGGCAGAAAGCCACCAAATAGCAATGAACAGCA
>NW_016980738.1:0-525 GCF_001483705.2 Eufriesea mexicana | reverse complement strand
CCAAGTTTGGTCAGGAGGGCTCTGACTTTTACGCTATACACCTCTATTCGGTAGATTTCTGCGGTCTTCCGTGCTCGAGTAAGTTCTGCTTATCTTTTTGGACGGCAGCAATAGCGTTCTCGGCACGTTAGTTTGAGTTAGATTACGTTTAGTTATGTTGCGCATTGTTATGATAGGACAGGATAGCTTTGATCTTTATGATACACACTGATATTCGGTGGATTTCTACGCCCTACATTGCCCTACTATAATGTTCACGTCTATGGGAAGTCCAGTAATAGTGGTTTTTTTTTTTCGGCACGTTCGGTTGAGTTAGATTACGTTTAGTTATGTTACGCTTTGTTATGATGGGATAGGATAGCTTTGACCTTTATGATACACACTGATATTCGGTGGATTTCTACGCCCTACATTGCTCTACTAGAATCTTCACGTCTATGGGAAGGTCAGTAATAGTGGTCACGGCATGGTAGGTTGTGTGAGGCTACTTCAGTTTTCGGTTACGTAGTTCTGGCTTAGGTTTGG
>NW_016980737.1:0-551 GCF_001483705.2 Eufriesea mexicana | reverse complement strand
TTATAGCTTGCCAATATAATCTTTCCTCCTTGTTTATGCGAGAAAGATATCTCGCCACGATATCTGTCGAAAATGTCAATAAAATTGAATCTGCCGGGTACATTCTATATTATTGCATTTGACTATAGCGCGCCAGTAGAGTCTTTCCACATTATTAATGCAAGAAAGGTATCTCACAACGATATTAGTCAAAAATGCCAATAAAATTAAATGCTCCAGGCAGAATCTTCTGCATTGCCTTGGCTATAGCACTCCAAGAGGATTTGTCCTCCTTACGTATGCAAGGAAGCTAGCTCACCACGGTATTAGTCAAAAATGCCAGTAAAATTGAATTTTCCAGCTAGATGCTAGAGCATTGCAATGCTTAGAGCATACCAACAGAATCTTTCCTCCTGATTTATGGAAGAAAGTTAGCTCACCACCATATTAGTTGAAAATGTCAATATAATCGATTTTTACAACCAGATTCATTGTAATTGCAATGGCAGTAGCACGCCAATAGAATCTTTCCGCCATATTTACGCATGAAAGATAGCTAACCACGATATTAT
>NW_016980736.1:0-463 GCF_001483705.2 Eufriesea mexicana | reverse complement strand
GAAGGAATTATTATTAAATTATTCAAGAGAGTAGACAATGGCCATTGAATAGCCATTGATCAATAAAAGAAATAGAATCTGAAAGAAAAAATAATTAAAACCTGAAACAGAAAGAAAGAATATTAACGCGGACCCTCCGAAGTTAAAGCGACAACTGGCTCGAGCCTGCACGCGGGCCCCTTATATAGCGGCGGCCGGGCGAAGATCGGCGAAAATTTCCGAACTTTACCGATTCCTTTAAAAGTTACTTTTTCGCTGTAATAACTAACAATTTATTAACTTTTTTGACTTTTATCGTTAATATACTTTGCAAACTATTTATTATCAATGATTTTAATTTGTCATTAACAATAAATTTATTAATTAATTAACTTTTTGTAAGCTATGAATACATTTTAACACAAATACGTTGTTTGTTTAAGTAGTAGCTAATAATTTAATAACTTTTTTTACTTGTATCGCT
>NW_016980734.1:0-527 GCF_001483705.2 Eufriesea mexicana | reverse complement strand
AATAGCGGTCTCGGCACGGTAGCTTGAGTCAGCCTATGTCAGGTTGTGTTCCATTGGTTTGGTTTAGGCTTGGGTAGCTATGACTTTTCCGATATAAACTGCGACTATTTGGTTTCCCGCTTACTCTCCTCTAGCGTGTTACGCTTGGCAATGTGGAGTCCAGCAATAGTGGTCACGGCACGCTAGGCTGAGTTACGATATGTTTGGTTGTCTTACGGTTGGCTACGTTAGGAGAGGATTTATTTGACTATAGTGACATAGTCTGCAATTAGGCGGATTTCTGCTCCCTACAGTGCTTTAATGTTTTCAGCTTGGCTCTGGGGATGTCGGCAATAGTGTTCTAGGCACGTTAGGTTAAGTTAGTTTACGTTTGGTTATGTTATGCTTGGTTAGGTTAGGCTAGGATAGCTTTAACCTTTGTCCTGTGAAAGGCTTTTCGGTGGATCTCTGCGCTCTGCTGTGACCTTGTATGCTCTGCTTTGCTCTGGGGAGTGCAGAGATAGCGGCCACGACTCAATAGCTTGAGT
>NW_016980733.1:708-991 GCF_001483705.2 Eufriesea mexicana | reverse complement strand
GGTTGCAGACGTTTGGCGACCTATTAACCAAGCTATAACAGATTATAGATTTTGAATAGACCTCTTCTTTGGCAAGTAGGTGGCTGTACTTGCCATGGGATTGAAGGCGTTAGGTGATCTATTCACCAAGCAGCAGGTGGAGGTATATTTTGAATAAATCTATTCTCTGGCAAGTAGATGGATGTACTTGCCATTGGGCTGAAGGCGTTAGGCCATCTATTCACCAAGATACAACAGGATATAGATTTTGGTTAGACCTATTCACTGGCAAGTAGATGGCTGT
>NW_016980733.1:0-580 GCF_001483705.2 Eufriesea mexicana | reverse complement strand
TTCACCGAGCTATAACAGACTAAAGACTTTCAATAGAACAATTCTCTGGCAACTAGATGGCTCTACTTGCCATTAGATTGAAAGCGTTATGCGACCTAATCGCCAAGCCGTGAGAGCTTATAGATTTTGAATATACTTATTCTCTGGCATGTAGATGCCTGTATTTGCCATCCGATTGATGGCGTTAGGCGATCTATTCACCTAGCTGCAGGAGGTTATAGATTTTGATTAGACCTAATCACTGGCAAGTAGATGGCTGTACTTGCCATTGGTTGAAGGCGTTAGGCGACCTATTCACCAAGCTATAACAGATTATATTTTTTGAGTAGACCTATTCTCTGGCAAGTAGATGGCTCTACTTGCCATTGGATTTGAGGCGTTAAGCGATCTACTCACCAAGCAATAACAGATTATAAATTTTGAATTGACCTATTCTCTGGCATGTAGATGGCTGTACTAGCTGTTCCGTCGTGGAACAAGGATGACACGTTACGGTCTTCCAACAGCCAGGTCTTACGGTCGAACAATTCGGCATCGGAATTTCCCGCTCCATGCCTTCAGCATGTTTGACTGCTGTACC
>NW_016980732.1:0-1051 GCF_001483705.2 Eufriesea mexicana | reverse complement strand
TGACGTATGAAACGTTTGGCTGGGTTACGTTAGCAATGTTTAGGTTTTGATGGCTTTGACTTTCCTGATATACACTGCGATCCTATGGATTTCTGTGCTCTACAATCCTCTATTATTATCCGCTCGTTCGCTCGGCTCTGAGGAAGCCAGCATCCGTGGTCCCGGCACGTTAGGTTGAGATGGATAACGTTCGTTTGTGGTACGTTTGACTTGGATCGGAAATGGTAGCTTTGACCTTTATGCTATGAACCACTATTTGGTGGATTTCGGCGCTCTGCGTTGCTCTAATGTGCCCTGCTCTGCTCTGGGGAGGCCAGCAATATTATTCTCTGCACGTTATGCTCAGCAATTTTACACTTTCCTTCGCTAGGTTAAGACAGTTTGTGTCAGGGTGTTTCTATGATTTACGCTACACACTGCAGTGCGGAGGATCGCTGCTCTGTTCTGTGCTCTAGCATGCACTGCTTGGCTCTTGGGAGGCAAACAAGCGTGGTCTCGGCACGTTACGTGTGGTTAAGGTACTTTCGGTTACTTTTCGTTTGGTTAGGCTAGGTTAGGATAGCTCTAACTTTTGTGTTTCACACAGCTATACGATGAATTTCTGCGCTCTGCTGTGCTCTAGTATCATCTGCTTGTCTCTGGGGAGGCCAGTAATCTTGGTCTGGGCACGTTATTTTGAATTATGTTACGTTCGGTTAGGCTAGGTTATGCTATGTTTGGTAAGGATAGTTACGACTCTCGTGCTATACACTGTTTTTCGGTGGATTCCCTCCCTCTACTGCACTCTACTCGAATCTGCCTTCCCTGCGGAAGCTAACAATAATGGTCGCGGCACGTTATGATGTGTTTGGATATGTCAGGTTAGAATATGTTGGTATGTGCTATGTTCGGGTATCTTTGACTTTTCTGTTGTACACCGCAATTCTATGGATTTCTGCGCTCTACTCGCATCCGATATGTTCTGCTTGGCTCTGGGGAGGCCAGAAACAGAAACCGCGGCACGTTAGATTTTGTTAGCCTGCGTTCGGTTAGATTACGTTAGGATAGGTTA
>NW_016980731.1:0-339 GCF_001483705.2 Eufriesea mexicana | reverse complement strand
TCTATCCATACTTCCATCCATCCATACATCCAAACATCCACACAACCACACATCTATAAATCCCTCCATCCATGCACTCATCCATCCATCCGTACATCCATACATCCATGGATACACACATACACTCATATATACATACATCCATAGATACATCCGTAAATGCATCCATACAAACATCCATGCATACATCCATACATACATCCACCCATCACTAAATCCATCCAACCATACATCCATCCACCAATTCATCCATTCATCCATACATCCCCACATCCATACATGCATAAATCCATCCATTCGCAAGTCCATCATTCGATACATCAATCCATCCATACATCC
>NW_016980730.1:0-733 GCF_001483705.2 Eufriesea mexicana | reverse complement strand
CGTATCACAACTCAAAATATAGTGCCGCGAATACTATTCCGGGTGTCCACACAGACATCCCGAATGTGATACGGCGCAGTGGAGCGCAGAAATCCATAGGATAGCAGCGCGCAGCACAGAAGTCTGAGCTATCCGTTCCAAACACAACCTAACGTAACCTAACCAAACGTAACCTAACTATACCTATCTTCGCAGCAACCAGTATTTCTGACCTCACCGGATCCAAGCAGAACGTGTTAGACGAGAGGAGAGCGCAGAAATCAAAAAATTAGCTGTGTGCGGCACAAAGGTCAAAGATAACCTGACCTAACACGACGTAACCTAACCGTAACTGAACGTAACTTGACGAGTCCATTATCTCTGGCCTCACCGGATTCACGCAGAACATATTAGAAGAGAGCAGACCGCTGAAACCTATAGAAGGGCAGTGTATGGCAGAAAAGATAAGGCAACCCTGGCCAAACCCGAAATAATCTAAACCTGCCGTATGTAACGTAACTCATCACAACGTGCCGCGACCACTGTTGCTGTAGTGCCCATTGACATGCACAACATATTAGAGGGTAGTAGATAGCAGAAATACTTAAATTAGCGGCACATAGTATAAAAGACGAAGCCATCCTGACCGAAACCGAACTAACCTAACCTAGCCGTGCCTAACGCATCTCGGACTAGCGTGACGAGACGTCCGTTGCCGGTCTCCTCAGAGCGAAGCAGAATATACTAGAGTTAT
>NW_016980729.1:0-596 GCF_001483705.2 Eufriesea mexicana | reverse complement strand
GTTTTGCTATTGGAGCTTTAACTTCCGTGATGTAGACTGCTATTCGTTGGATTTCAGCGCCCTTCTGCGCTTCAATGTACGCAGCTTGGCTTCGTGACGGCCAGAAATGGCGGCCTCGGCACATTATTATGTGCCAGGACACGTTCGGTTAGGTTGTCATAGCCTAAGCTTCGTGAGGATATTTTCAACTTTTGTGCTGTACACTGTTTTTCAGCAAATTTCTGCGCCTTACTGTGCTCGAGTACGTCCTGCTGGTTACTGGGAATTGTGTCAATAGCGGCCTCGGCACGTTAGTTATAGTTAGGCTATGTTTGGCTATCTTCTGTCGGTTTGGGTTAGGTTTGTGTAGCGTTGACTTTTCTGATATACACTGGGGTTCTATGTATTCCTGCGTTCTACTCACCGATAACTTGTCCTCCTCGAATCTGTGGGGGCCAGCCATAGTGGTCGCGGCACGTTAGGCTGAGTTAGGTTACGTTTGGTTATGTTACGGACGGTCAGGATAGGAGAGGATAGCTTTGACTTTAGCGCTGTAGCCCCCTTTTAGGTGGAATCCTGCACTCTACTGTGCTCTTGTATGTCCTGCCCTGCTCTGG
>NW_016980727.1:0-524 GCF_001483705.2 Eufriesea mexicana | reverse complement strand
TAGATCGCCTAACGCCGTCAGTACAATGGCAGGTACAGCCATCTAATTGCCAGAGTGTAGGTACATTGAAGATCAATAGTTTGTTATAGCTCAGTGAATAGATCGCCTAACGCCTCCAATCCTAAGTTCAGCCATCTGGTTGCCAGGGTATAGGTCTATTCAAAAACTATAATCTGTTGTAGCTTGGCGAATAGGGCTCCAAACGCCTTCAATCCAATGGCAAGTACAGCCATCTGCTTGCCAGAGAATAGGTCTATTCAAAAACTATAATCTGTTATAGCTTGGCGAAAAGGGCGCCGAAAGCCTTCAATCCAATGCCATGTGCAGCCATCTACTTGCCAGAGAACGGGTCTATTCAAACTCTATAACTTGTTATAGCCTGGCAATTAGATCGCCTATCGCCTTCAATCCAATGGCAAGCACAGCTATCTACTTGCCAGAGAAAAGGTCTATTCGAAATATATAACCAGTTATAGCTTGGTGAATAGATCGCCCAAAGACTTCAATCCAACTGCAAGTACAGC
>NW_016980726.1:0-332 GCF_001483705.2 Eufriesea mexicana | reverse complement strand
CAACCTAGTGTGCCGAGACTGCCATTGCTGGCCTCACCAGTGCCACACAGGACAGACTAGAGCGCACTAGAGCGCAGAAATTCAACGTATAGCGGTGTACGCCACAAAAGTCGAAGCTATCCTCTCCTAACCTGGCAAAACGAAACGTAACCAAACGGAACCTAACTCCTTCTAACCTGACGCGACCAGTATTGCTTGCCTCCACAGAACCAAGCAGAGCGTAATATAGGAGAGAAGAGCGCCGACGTCCAGAGAGTCGAAGTGCACAGCAGAAGAAACGAAGTTACCCAAACATAGTCAGAGCTAACGTAACCCAACCAAACGTATCCTAC
>NW_016980725.1:0-824 GCF_001483705.2 Eufriesea mexicana | reverse complement strand
CATAACCTAACCAAACCAAACGTAGCATAACAAAGCATAGCATGCCAATGCCGCTATTGCTGTATTTCCCAGAGCCAAGCTGAACATACCAGTTCACTGTATAGCGCAGAAATCCGCGGAAAAGAGCGTATAGTGCAAAAGTCGAAGCTATCATCTCCTACCATAACAAAACGTAACATAACCGAACGTGGATTACCTCATCGGAATGTACCGATACCACTATTACTGCACTCCCCGGGGTGGAGCAGTGTATAGTAGATCATAGTAGAGCTAAGGGGTACATAGAATAGCAGTGTTGAGCACAAATGTCAAGGATATCCTAACCTATTCCAAAATAACCTAACCTACCCAAATGTAATCTGACACATCCTAACGTGTCGCGATCACAATTTCTGGCATCCCCAGAGCTCAGCGGAGAATATTAGATCACACTAGAGCGCAGAAAGACATCAAATAGCAGCGCAGAGCACAAAGGTCAACGATATCCTATCCGCACCTGATCTAACCTAACCAAACCAAACGTAGACTGACTAAACCTAACGAGAGGAGGCCGACATTGCTGGCCTCCACAGTCCCAAGCACAACGTACCAGAGCTCAGCAGATCGCAGATATCCACCGAATTGAATAGCAGTGTATACCACGAAAGTCCAAGCTATGGAAGCCTCACCCAACCTTACGTAGCCTAAAAGCACGTAGCATGAATAAACCAATCGCATCGAGACCACAATTGCTGTCCTCCTCAGGAATGAGCAGAGCATATTAGAGTACAGTACAGCGCGGAAGTCTGCCGAACAGCAGTGTACAGCACAAAGGCCAAAGCTAG
>NW_016980724.1:0-4377 GCF_001483705.2 Eufriesea mexicana | reverse complement strand
TTTGAGATTTAGTCTGCTGTTCGGTGGATTTCTGTGATCTACCGTACTCTGACATACTCTACTTTGCTCCGGGGAAGCCAGGAGCAGTTGTCGTGGCACGTCATATTGGGTTATGCTGCCTCTGGTTAGGCTAGATTACGTCAGCTTAGGTTAGGGTATCTCCGACTCTTGTGCTATACGCTGCTGTTTGGTGGCATTCTGCTCTCTACTTTGCTCTAGCACATTCTGCTTGTTTCAGTGGAGGCTAGCAGTTGTTGTCTCGTCCGGTTAGTTTCAGCTAGGCTACGTCTGGGTACGTAACTTTTGGCTTGGTTAGGATGGGCTACTTTGACTATCGTGCTGTAAACGTCTTTTCGGCGTATTTCTGTGATCTACTGCGCTCTACCACATTTTGCTTTGCTCTGGGGAGGCTAGGAGAAGTGGTCGATGCACTTTATGTTGAGACATGCTACGATTGGTTTGGTTAGGTTTTTTCAGGTTAGATTAGGACATCCTAGGCTTTCGAGCTTTTCACTTCAACTAGGTAGGTTTCTGCGCCCTACTGTGCTCTATTGCAATCCCCTCGCCTCTGCGCAGGCCAGCAATTGCGGCACCGTCGTGTTAGACTGTGTTAGGTTCCGTTTGGGTGTGACACGTTTGAGTAGGTTAGGATAGGCTATTACGGCTCTTGTGCTCTACACTGCTATTCGGTGGATTCCTTTGTTCTACATTGCTCTACTGTATTCAGCACGACTCTGGGGAGGCGAGCATTCGTGGTCGTGGCCAGTTTGCTTGAGCTATGTTACGCTTGGTTAGGAAAGGTTATGCGCGGTTTGGTTAGGATAGCTATGACTTACGCGCTAAACATACATATTCAGTGTATTTCTGTGATCTACTGTGCTATACCACATTCTGCTTGGCTATGGGGGGCCAGGAGAAACGGTCTCGGCACGTTATGTTGAGATATGCTACGTGTCTTTAGGTTAGGTTAGGTCCTGTTTAGGTTTGGTTATCTTCA
Organism: Eufriesea mexicana; assembly: GCF_001483705.2. Lineage (NCBI taxonomy): Eukaryota > Metazoa > Arthropoda > Insecta > Hymenoptera > Apidae > Eufriesea > Eufriesea mexicana. The sequence continues at coordinate 3,380 of NW_016980724.1, read as the reverse complement.
TCTCATGCGCCATATACTGCTAAGCGGTGGATTTCAGCACTGAACATGGCTCTACTATACTCTGCCCTGCTCTGGGGAGGATGCACTAGCGGTCGCGGCACGTTATGTTGTGTCAGATTACGTTTGGTTATGTTAGATTAGGTCAGGTTGAGCTAGGAAGACTACGGCTTTTGCGCTATTCACAGCAATGAGGTCGATTTCTGCGACCTACTGTGCTCTAGTAAATTCCGTTAGTCTCTGTGGAGGCCAGCAATAGCGGTCTCGTCATGTTAAGCTGTGTCAGGCTCCGTTTTAGCGTGTTACGTTTGGCTAGGATGGGGAAAGCTAATTTGACTTTTGTGCTGTACACTGCTATTCGGTTGTTTATCTGCGACCTACTTTGCTCTAATATGCTCTGGTTGGCTCTGGAGTGGCCTATGATAGTGGTCTCGCCACGTTAGTTTGATTTATGTTTCGTTTCGTTAGGATAGGTGAGGAATGTGTGGCCAGAATTACCTTGAATCTTGTGCTATATACTGCTGGTCGATTGATTCCTGTGCTCTACATTGCTCTACTATATTCAGAACGACTCATGGGAGGCGAGCATTCGTGGTCGTGGATAGTTAGCTTGAGCTATGTTACGTTTGGTTAAGTAAGGTTAGGCGTGGTTTGGTAAGGTTAGCTTTGACTATCGTGCTATGCACTGTTTTCCAGTGTATATCTGTGAGATACTGTGCTCTACCACATTCTGCTTGGCTATGGGGAGGCCAGGAGCAGTGACCGGGGAACGTCGTGCTTGGTTACGCTGCGTTTGGTTGGGTTAGATTAGGTCATGCTAGGTCAGGATATCTACGCCTTTTGTGCTCTACACTGCTGAGCTCTATTGTGTTCTAATGCACTCTGCTTGTCTCTACGAATGCCATCAATAATGGTCGCGGCACGTTATGTTTATTTATGCTACGTTTGGTTAGGTTAGGCTATGTCAGGCTATGATAGGATATCTGCGGCTTCCGTGCCATTCACTGCAATGCGGTGGATTTCTGCGCACTACTATGCTCTAGTGTGTTCTGCTCGTCTCTGTGGTGGTCAGCAATGAAAACCTCGTCATGTTTGGCTGAGGCAGGTTACCTTTGTGTATGTTACCTTTGGCTAGGGTAGGAGAGGCAAAATATTTTTCTGTGCTGTCCACTGCTACTCGGTGCATTTCAGTGCTATAATGTACTCTAATGCTCTCTGCCTGGCTTTGGGGGCCAGAAATAGCTGTCTCGGCACGTTAGTTTGGGTTAGGTTAGGCTTCGTTGGACTAGGTTTGGTAGGCTCGGTTAGAATTTTATTTACTTTTGCGCTGTAAACGGCCATTCGGTGGACTTCTGCGCTCTACATTGCTTTACTATACTCTGCTCGAATCTGAGGAGGTGGGCAATAGCAGTCGTGGCACGTCAGGTTGAGTCAGGTTACGTTCGGCTTGGTTAGGTTAGGTTAAGTTGGTTAGGACAACCACGACTTATGTGCTAGACACAGCTTTTCGGTGTATTTCTGTGATCCACTGTGCTCTACTACCTTCTGCTTGGCTATGTGGTGGCCAGGAGCAGTGGTGGCTGCACGTTATGTTTAGTTACGCAACTTTTGGTTATGTTAGACTAGGTCAGGCTATGATGCGATATCTACGGCTTATGTGCTATCCACAGGAATGCGGTCAATTTCTGCGCACTAAATCTCTCTAATACATTCTGCTTGCACCTGCTTCTGCCAGCAATCGTGGTGTCGTCATGTTTTGTTGATATATGTTACGTTTGCGTATGTTACGTTTCGCTAGGTTAGGAGATGATGCTTTGACTTTTGTGCTATGCACTGCTATTCCGTCTATTACAGTGCTCTAGTGTTCTCTAATATGCCCTGCTTGGCACTGAGGTGGCCAGTAATAGCGGTGTCGACACCTTTGTATAGGTTATGTTACGTTCCGTTTGTTCAGGTTAGGACAGCTAGGTTAGGATATCTACATCTCTCGTGCTTTACATTGCAATGCGGTGTATTTCAGCGCTCCGCTGTGCATCAGTATATTCTCCTTGGCACTGCGGAGGCCGAAACAGAGGTTTCGGCTCGTTAGGTTTACATAGGCTACGATGGCATATGGCGAGTCTGGTTATGTTAGGACAGAATAGCTTAGACGTTTGTGCCATTGAATGCTATTCGGTGAACTTCTGCGATCTACTGCTTTCAAATATGTTCCGCTTGTCTCTGGGGTAGTCATTAATAGTGGTCTCGGCTTGTTAGGTAGAGTTATGTTACGTTACATTATGAAACGGCTCGGATAGGATTTCCTTGACTTCTGTGATATAAAATGCTATTCGGTGGGTCTCTGCGCTCTACATTGCCCTACTATACTCTGCTCGGCCCTGGGGATGTGAGCAGTAGTGGTCGCGGCACGTCAGGTTCTGTTAGGGTACGTTTGGTAAGGTTAGGTTAGGTCATGTTGGTATAGGCAACTTTGTCCTCTGCGCTCTTCACTGCTATTCGGTAGATTTCTGCGCTCTAATGTGTTCTAATGTAGTCTGCCAGGATCTGGGGATGACAGCAATGTCGGTCTCGGTGCGTTAGGTTTAGTTAGGCTACACTTGCATATGAAAAGTTTGTTTATGCTAAGACAGAATGGCTTATAGTTTTGTGACATTCAGTGCTATTCTGTGGATTTCGGCGCCCAACTACGCTCTAATATGTTCTGCTTAGCCGCCGCGTGGCCAGGAATAGTTGGCCCGCTATGTTTGGTTGAGCAATGTTACGTTACGTTAGGGTAGGTTAATAAGGCTTGGTTTGGATTACTTTGGCTTTTCGCTTTACATATATGTTCGGTGGATTTCGGCGATCTACATTACTCTTCTATACTCTGCTCGAATCTGTGGAGGCGAGCAATGGTGTTCGGGGCACGTTTTCTTCGATTGGGTTGTGTTTCGTCAGGATACGTTGGGTTAGGTTTGGTTGCTGTGGCTTTGAATCTCGTGCTGTACAATCTTATTCGGTGGATCTCTGTGATCAGCTGTGCTCTACGGTATTCTGCTTGGCTCTGGGGATGCCTGCAGCAGTGGCCGCGTCACGTAATGTTCAGTTATGCTACGTTCGCTTAGGTTAGGTTTGGTCAGGTTTGGTAAGGATATCGAATGCTTCTATAACACGCACTGCCATTCGGTGGACTTCTGAGCTGTATATTGCTCAACTATACTCCGCTCGACCCTGGAGATGCGGGCAATAGCGGTCGCGGCACGTTAGTTTGTGTTACGTTCCTTTATGGTAGGCCAGGTTAGGTTAAGTTTGGTAAGGATAGTATTGACTTTAGTGCTATTCACTGTTATTCGGTTTATTTCTGGTATCTATTGTGCTCTACTATGTTCCGCTTGGGCCCTGGG
>NW_016980723.1:0-488 GCF_001483705.2 Eufriesea mexicana | reverse complement strand
TTCCTCAATCCATCTACACATCCATCAATCCAGACAACCGTTTATTCATACATACATACATCCGTACATCCACCTTTCCACACATACATCCATCCATACATCCACCCATCCATACATCCACCGAACCATTCAACCATCCATCCATACAACCATCTATCCATACAAGCACCCATCCATACAACCGCCGTTCCTTGTGCATCTGCCCATCCATACATCCATACATCCATTCACCTGTGCAACCATACATCCCTACGTCCATACATGCACACATACATACATCCATAAATCCGTCCAACCATACAACAATCCATCCATACACACATCCATACGTACATCCACACATCCATACATACACCCACACACATCCATACATACATCCATCAATACAACTATACATACAACCATACACACATCCACACAGGCAGCCATGCATACATCCGTACATACATCCATCCATACATCCATTCATCCATACATCCATACATATA
>NW_016980722.1:0-577 GCF_001483705.2 Eufriesea mexicana | reverse complement strand
GAGAGAGAGAGAGAGAGAGAGAGAGAGAGAGAGAGAGAGAGAGATAGAACAGCCGAGAGGAGAGGAAGCGACAAAGCAGAGGGCGGCGGACAGAGGACAAGCAGCGAGGCAGAGAGGACGCGAGGGACAGAGAGGGCCGATATTGGCCAATGTGCGGTGGGGTAATGGTGGCCATAGGAGGGTCCGTACCATTCGTCTCGCCGCGGGCGCCGATACATCACCGTGCCTCAAACCACCACTCCGTCGTGTATCTATATACATCCACTCTGTATATATTGGAGCCCGTGGCACGGAGTGTATATGGTCCTACGGATGGCTACTCAGCCCGGGCGCACCCTCCGCCTCTACATCCACAGAGGCACGCTTAGGGAGACGAACGTGTGCGCGAGCGCGCGCGCCACATCCACACCACCGTCGATCCATACGCGTTCGCGAGAACACGCGTCCTCTACGTCCACGTACGTCTCCCATATACGCGCGAATCGTGTGTGCGGTGAAAGTGTACGCGAGGAGGGCGCGCGCGCGCACCAATACCGACGGACCGGGCCGCCGGTCCACCAGGGGACCAAACCGAAGG
>NW_016980721.1:367-586 GCF_001483705.2 Eufriesea mexicana | reverse complement strand
ACGTATGGATGGATGGCTGTTTGGATGAGTGGACGTATGAATGGATTGAGGTATGGATGGACGCATGTACGGATGTATGGATATATGGATTTGTATATGTATGGATGTATGGATTGATGGATGTATCGATGGAAGGAAGTACGTAAGGATGGATTTATGGACATATGGATGGTGGATGTATGGATGTATGGAACGATCGATGTATGGAAGTGTGGATGT
>NW_016980721.1:0-236 GCF_001483705.2 Eufriesea mexicana | reverse complement strand
GAAGTGTGGACGGATTGATGTACGGATGGACTAATGTACGGAAGTATGGATGTATGGATTTATATATGTATGGATATATGGAAGGATGGATGTATCGAATGATGGAGGTACGAATGGACGGGTTTATGGATGTCCGGTCGTGTTGATGTATGGATGTGTACATGGATGGGTGGGTGAATGGATAGATTTATGGATCGGCGGACGTATGGATGGGTGGATCTATGGGTGGGCAGATG
>NW_016980720.1:1309-1566 GCF_001483705.2 Eufriesea mexicana | reverse complement strand
AGTGCAGCAATGCAGAGTGCAGATTTCACCCGCATAGCAGTTTACGGCACAGAAGTCAAAGCCGACCTAACCAAGCTTAACCTAACCAAACCTAACCACGCTAAACGTATCTGAATCAAACGTGCAACGTCCGCTATTGCTGTCCTCGCCAGATTCAAGAAGATGCCAGTAGAGCAATGCAGCGCACAGGTATCTACAGAATAGCAGGGTATAGCACAAAAGTCAAAGATACCCTATCATAACCTAGCCAAACGTGA
>NW_016980720.1:0-1293 GCF_001483705.2 Eufriesea mexicana | reverse complement strand
CGTGACATAACTCATCCTAACGTGCCGAGACCTCTATTGCTGCCGTCCACAGGGCTAAGCAGAATATATCAAGGAGAATAGAGCGCTGAAGTCCATAGAATCGCAGTGTACAGAACAATAGTCGAAGGTACCCTATCCTATCAAAGCCAAACGAAACATAACCGAAGGTAGTTTAACTCAACCCAACGAGCCGGGACCACTATGGCTTGACACCCCATGGTCAAGCAGAATATACTAGTGCAGGGAAGAGCGCAGTAATCCACCGCATTGCAATGTATAGCACAAAGGTCAAAGATATCATATGCTAACCTGCCCTAACCTATCCTAACCTAACGTAGCCTAACCAAACATAACGCGAGGAGATTATTCTTGGCCTCCAAGAGACAAGCAGAGCATATTAGAGCAGTGTATAGCGCAAAAGTCAAATCTATCCTATCCTAACCTAATCAAACCAAACATTACCTAACGTTTTCTGTCTCAAACTTACGTGCCGATACCTCTTCTGCTGGCCTTACAAGAGCCACGCAGAACGTATTAGAGCAGAGTGGAGCGCAGGAGTTCAAAGAATAGCAGTGTGTAACGCAAAAGTCAAAGCCATCCTGACCAAGCATAACGCAACGTGACCCATCAAATCATTACCTAACGAAATATAGCGACACGCGTCCACACTTTCTGGCATTCACGGATCAATGAAGTGAATATTAGTACGCAGTAGTGCGCAGAAATCCACCGAATAGCATTGTGTAGGACAAATGTCAAAGATATCCCTACCAAACCTGTCAAACTTATCCTGACCGAACGCAGCGTAATTCATCCTACCTTCTCGCGACAGATATTCTTGGCGTCCGCCGACACAAGCAGAGTGTTGTAGCGCAGAGTACACACAAGAAGTCCATAGAATCACTGTGCATAGCAGAAAAACCAAAGCTATCCGAACCTTACCCATGCTAACATAAAATAACCAACCGTAACCCAACTCAGCCAAACATACCGCAGCTACAATTTCTGTCATCCTCAAATCAAGGCAGAGCATATTAGAGCACAGTAGAGCGGAGAAATGCACCGAAAGCAGTATGTAGCACGAAAGTGAAATGCAACCTAACCTAACCAAACCAATCGTTACACTACCAAACGTAAAAGGACACAACCTAACGTGCCGCCACCAATATTGCTGCCCTCCCGAGAGCGAAGCAGATCTTATTAGAGGAGAGCGGGGCGCAGAAATCCATTGAATCGCAGAATACAGCAGAAAAGTAAGAGATACACAAACCTAACCCAACCTAATGTAACATA
>NW_016980719.1:0-1719 GCF_001483705.2 Eufriesea mexicana | reverse complement strand
TCTACATTGCTCTGGCATCCTCGCCTCGGATCTCGGGAGGCCATTAATCGCGGTCTCAGCGCGTTAGGTTGTGTTAGGCTGCGTTTGCATACGTTACATTAGTAATTAGTATGGATTTTGTACGGATTGCTTCGACTTTCGTGGTATCAGCTGTTATTCGCTGGGCTTCTCCGCCCTACTGTGCTCTATTATGTTCTGCTAGTCCATGGGGAGGCCAGCGATAGTGGCCGTAGCGCGTTTGGCAGTGTAAGCTTACGCTTGGTTATGTATGGTTAGGATAAGTTTCGTCAGAATGGCATTGACTTGTGTCCTATGCACTGCAAAGATGCGGATTTCTGCACTCTACTGCGCTCTGGCATATTCTGCTTGGTTCTGGGAAGGTCAGCAATAGTGGTGTAGGCATGCTAGGTTGAGATATGTTACGCTTGGCTCGGCGAGGTCAGGTCACGTTTCGTCACGACAGCTTTGACCTACGTGCTGTACACATCTTTTCGGTCGATATCTGTGCACTGGAGTACTCTACTAGCATCTGCTTGTCTCTGGCGAGGCCACCATTTAATATCGTTGCACCTTTGGTTGAGTTATGCTACGTTCCGTTAGGTTAGGTTAGGTTAAGTTTGAACGGGTTGGCTTCGACTTTTGTGCCATACACGGCTATTCGTTCGGTGTCTGCGCTCGGCGTTGCTTTACTAGCTTCCACATCTCTCTGCGGAGGACAGCAACAGTGCTCTTGGCACGTTTGATTGAGTTATGTTACGTTCGGTTGTGTGAGGTTTGATTATGTTTGGATAGGATGGATTTGGCTTTTGTGCTATACACTGCTATTCGGTAGGTTTCTACGACCTACTGAGATCTAATATGCCCTGCTTGGCGCTTGGGAGGCCTGCAGTTGTGGTCTCGGAAGGTTTGGTTGATTTAGGCTGCGTCTAGTTTGGTTAATCTTGGATAGTTTAGCATAGGATGACTTTGACTTTTGCACTATACACGGCTATTCGGTGGATCTCTGCCGTCTACGTTGCTCTACTATACTCTGTTCCACACTGGGTGACCAGCATTATCAGTCGTGGTACGATAGCTTGTGTTAGATTACGTTTGGTTAGACTATGTAAGGCTACGTTTGGTCAGGATGGCTTGTACATGTGCATTAGGTACAGCTATTCCGTAGATTCCAACGCTCTACCGTGCTCTAGCATGATCTGCTTGGCTCTAGGAAGGACAGCAACAGAGGTCTCGTCCCGTTAGGTTTGGTTATTCTACTTTTGGTTAGGCTTGGTTTGGTCAAGTTAGGTTAAGGTATCTTTGATTTTTGTGTCACACATTGCCATTTGGTGGCTTTCTGTGCTCTACTGATGCTCTGGCATGTTTCGCTTCGTTTTCGGGAGGCCAGGAACAGTGGTCTCGGTACGTTAGGATATGATATATAATGTTCGGCTGTGCTACGCTTGGTAAGGTTAGGAGAGGGTACCTCTGACCTTTATGCTACGCACAGCTATTCGGTGGATTCCTGCGATCTACTGCGCTCTAATATATTCTGCTAGCCTCTAGGGATGCAAGCAACAGTGGCCTCGGCGCGATAGGTTGAGATAAGCAATGTCCGGTTATGATACGTTTGGCTATGTTATGATACGATAGCTTTGACTCTATGCTACATACCGTTGTTCGGTGGACTTAAGCGCTCTGCATTGCCCGGATACGATCTGCTTGGCTATGGGGAGGGCA
>NW_016980718.1:397-663 GCF_001483705.2 Eufriesea mexicana | reverse complement strand
GAAAATGTCAATAAAATTGAATATTCCTGGCAGCTTCTATAGCACTGCGATGGCTATAGCACGCCAATAGAATCTTTCCTCCTTATTTATGCAGGGATGACAGCTCACCACACTATTAGTCGAAAATTTCAATGAAACTGTATTCTCCATCCAGATACTATAGAATTGCAATGGCTATAGCTGGCCGGTAGAATCTTTCCGCCTTATTTATGCAAGAAAGTTACCTCACCACGATATTAGTCGAACATGTCAATAAAGTTGCATTT
>NW_016980718.1:0-235 GCF_001483705.2 Eufriesea mexicana | reverse complement strand
GGCCATTAGGATCTTTCCTCCTTATGTATGCAAGGACGGCAGCTCACGACGATATCAGTCGGAAATGTCGATAAAATTACATTTTCCAGCCAGATTCTGTAGCATTGCAATGGCTATAGCTGGCCACTAGGATCTTTCCTCCTTATGTATGCAAGGACGGCAGCTCACGACCATATCAGTCGGAAATGTCGATAAAATTACATTTTCCAGCCAGATTCTGTAGCATCGCAATGGC
>NW_016980717.1:0-359 GCF_001483705.2 Eufriesea mexicana | reverse complement strand
ATTGAAGGCGTTAGGCGGCCTATTCACCAAGCTATAACAGATTATAGATTTTGAATAGATCTACTCCCTGGCAAGTAGATGGCTGTACTTGCCATTGGATTGGAGGCGCTGGGCGTTCTATTCACCAAGCTATAACAGATTATTGATTTTGAATAGGCATTCTCTGGCAAGTAGATGGCTGTACTTGCCGTTGGAATGAAGGCGTTAGACGATCTATTCGCCAAGATATTGCAGGTTATAGGTTCTGACTAGACCTATTCTTGGAAACTAGGTGGCTGTACTTGCCATTTTATTCTAGGCGTTAGGCGATGTATTCACCAGGCTATAACAGATTATAGATTTTCAATAAACCTATTGTC
>NW_016980716.1:0-263 GCF_001483705.2 Eufriesea mexicana | reverse complement strand
TTGGATCTGGGGAGGCCAGTATTATTGGTCTCGGCACGTTAGGTTGAGTTTAGCTATGTTTTCCTATGTTACGTTTGGTTAGGTTAGTATAGAATAGCTTAGACTTTTTGCCATGCGCTGTTATTAGGTGAAGCTTTGCCCTCTACTGTGCTCTAACATGACCTGGGGTGGCCGGTATTGATGGTCTCCGTGCGTTAGGATGAGTGAGGTTTCGGTCTGTTAGGTTACGTTTGGAAGGTTTGGTTAGGATTTCATTGACTTTT
>NW_016980715.1:0-604 GCF_001483705.2 Eufriesea mexicana | reverse complement strand
GTAACACTAGCAAACTTAGCCTAACTCAAATTAGCCAGCCGAGACCGTTATGGCTGGCATTTCCAGCGTCAAGCAGAGTGTGATGCAGCACACCAGAGCGCATAAATCTACCGCACTGCTGTGTATATCACAAAATCCGTAGACATATCCGTAGACATCATAACCTAACCGTCCTAACCTATCCTGACGAAACGTAACCTAACCCAAACTAACGTGCCGACAACACTATCGCTGGCCTCCCCAGGGACAGGCAGGAAATACTAGAGCACAGCAGAGCGCAGAAATCCATCTCATTGCAGTGTTTAGCACGAAAGTCAAACATATATTAACCCAACGTGGCATAACCTAACATGTCCAAACATATTGTAACAATAAGTATTACGGCGAGACATATATTGCTGGCCTCCCAGGGCCAAGCAGATCATCTCAGAGCACAGTAGAGCGCAGAAATACGCCGAGTTGCAGTGAGTAGCACAAAAGACGAAGATGTCCTCGCATATCCTGTCATAAACTACCAGAACCAGTCGTTGCATATCTCAACAGAAACATCCGCGACCACTACAAATGGCCTCCCCTGAGCCAAGGAGAGAGTGACAGAGAATAG
>NW_016980714.1:0-1230 GCF_001483705.2 Eufriesea mexicana | reverse complement strand
CTAACTTAGACAAACGTGAGATATTCAAACGTAACATAACTCAACTTAACTTGACGAGACCACAGTTGCACGCCCCCCACAGAGACGAGAAGAGTGGTTCAAAGCAAGGTATAGCGCAGGAACCCAACGCACTGCAATGTGTAGCACAAAAGCCGTAAATATCCCAACCTGGCCTGCCCTGACCTAACCTAACCGATCGTAGCATAGCTCAACATAACGTCCTGTCACCACTGCTCCTGGCATGACCAGAGACAAGCCGAGTGTAGTAGTGCACGGCAAATCACAGAAATTCACCGAATAGCTGTTTATAGCACGAAAGCATAAGCTATCCGTACCAAACATAACTTAATCTGGCACAACCTATCTTGATGTAACTCAGCCTAACGTGCCAGAACCACTATTGCTTGCCTCCCCAGAGTCGAACAGAATAGAGTAGAGCCATGTAGAGCGCAGGAATCCGCTGAATTGCAGTTCAATCCACAGAAGTCAAAGAAATACGAACCGAGCCTACCTAACCTAACCTAACGAAATGCAGAACTTTCTGAACCTAACGTGCCGAGACCATAATCACTGGCCACCCCAGAGTCAAGCAGAACATACCAGAGCACACTGGAGGGCGGAAGTTCACCGAATTGCAGTGTATAGCACAAAAGTCAAAGCTACGCTGTCCTGATATATCCATTCTTGTCATAACCAAACGGAACATAACTCAACGTAACATACCCCGGCCACTATTGCTAGCCTCCACATAGTCGAGCATAACTTATTAGAGGACAGTAGGACGCTGAAGTTCATAGAATCGGAGTGTAGAGCACAAAGTCATATATTACCCAAGCTAACATAGCTTATCCAAACGAATCCTACCTCAACGTAACCTGCCGCGGCCCCAATTGTGGCATCCACAGGGCAAGGCATAAGTTATTAGAGCACAGTACAGAGCAGAAATACTCCAGACAGCAGTATAGAGCACGAAAGTCAAAGTTACACTGACCGAGCTTAACCTAACCTAATCCCAAGGAACGTAGCCCAACTCAACCTAACATAAAGAGACCACTATTGCTGATCGCCACAGAGACAAGCAGAATGTACTGGAGCACTGTAGAGGGCAGAGATCCACCGCATTGCATGGAATAGCACAAAAGCCGTGGATATTCCGACCCAACCTGGCCTAATCTAACCTATCCAAACGCAGCATAACCCAACATGACGTGCCGCAAACGCTACCCCTTG
>NW_016980713.1:0-959 GCF_001483705.2 Eufriesea mexicana | reverse complement strand
CAAGCGAAGTCTTTTGAGGGGAAAAAAAGGAGGAAAGATCGTCCATCGCAATTGTGCTTGCAACTGTTTGCGAAGAGGAACGGTAACACTTGTCTTAATTTTTACTCGATTTTTGTGGCCGGTGACTATAGTCAGCCGTAGTAGCGAAAGGGTTAAAAAGGAAGTGGAGAAATATGACTTTGGACTCTAACGCGAAAGGAAAGAAGAAGGTAAAATTTTCAAACGTATCGTGCATCGTGCATTTTGTCATCGAATTTCCTAGGCGATATAACAACAGAACTCGATCCGTGCATTTTGTTGCAATAAACGCATTCTTCGAGTCTTTCCAACATTGCGAGTTTAAACACATGTACGAATTAGTATAGGGATAATAAGTCATCTGCTTCTGCTTATTTCCTCGAGAAGCAGTGTTAATCCTCAAGGCTGTTTTCAAGTTCAACCTTGCCCATCGCAGTGCCCTGAAGATGAGATTATTACCACCATAGAATTACGGAAATTTCCGAAGTTGTGGACTTTGCACCTCTTATTTCCATGACGTGCCCAATTAGTGTCGAGGAAAATGCAAACATATCGTCAGTCGTGATATTAGAGTTGCATCTATCTTTGTCCGATCGCTGGTGCAGGAAGCAAAGAAATAATGTAAAGAACGCTACCAATCAAACATAATCCTAATAATACAAGCCAAATATGCAAAAAGTTTTTGAAGCATTCGTAGAGAAGATTATTCTCATTGTCAGTCGATCCCGAAACAAGACACTAGTATCTAACTATTCGTAAAACATATACATTTTTAATCTTAGTTGTTGGTGAGATCTCATACGCAATATTCTCTTATCGTTCAAAGACAAAGACACTCGATTACAATTGAAATCAATGTACAGGTTTAAATGCTCCGTAGTTATCCAGTCGGCTGCTCAATATTAGTTTTCAAGCAATATTTGCAACCACGACAACACAAA
>NW_016980712.1:453-1183 GCF_001483705.2 Eufriesea mexicana | reverse complement strand
TCCAGCAAGATTCCGTAGCATTGTAATGCCTATAGCACGCCAATAGAATTATTCCTCCTTATTCATGCATGAAAGGTGGCTCATAACGATATTGGTCTGAGATGTCAATGAAATTGGTTCTTCCAGCCATATTCTACAGCATTGCGCCGACTATAGCAAGTGAATTGTATCATTCCTCCTTATATATGCAAGAAAGTTATCTCACATCGGGATTAGGCGAAAATGTCAATAAATTTGTATTTTCCAACCACATTCTGTATCATTGCAATGGCTATAGCACGCCAGTAGAATCTACCCGCCTTATTTATGCAAAAAGGTAGCTCACCGCGATATTAGTCGAAAATGTCTATCAAATTGAATATTCCAGCCAGATTCTACAGCATTGCAATGGATATAGCACGCCAATTATAGCACGCCAAAAGTATCTTGCCTCCTTATCTATGCAAGGAAGATAGCTCACCACGATATTAGTCGAAAATGTCAATAAAATTGTATTTTCCAAACACACTCTATATCAAGGCAATGGCTATACCACGCCAATTGAAACATTCCTCCTTATTTATGAAAGAAAGTTAGCTCTCCACAATATTATTCGGAAATGTCAATAAAATTGAATTTTCCAGCTGGAAGCTGCAGCAATGCAATGGCTGTAGCACGCCAGTAAAATATACCCTCCTTATTTATGCAATACAGTTAGCTCACCACGATATTAGTCGAAAATGTCAACAAA
>NW_016980712.1:0-305 GCF_001483705.2 Eufriesea mexicana | reverse complement strand
ATGATTCTATAGCTTTGCAATGCCCATAGCACGCCAAAAAATTCTTTCCTCCTTATATATGCAAGAAAGTAAGCTCACAACGATGTTAGTCGAAAATGTCAATAAATTTGTATTTTCCAAACAAATTCTATATCAATGCAATGCCTATAGCACTCCAGCAGTATATTTCCTCCTTATTTATACAAGAAAGCTAGCCTACCACGATATCGGTCGAAAATGTGAATAAAATTGAACTTTCCAGACAGATTCTATTGCATTGCGACGGCTATTGCACGCCGGTAGAACCTACCCTCCTTATTTATGCA
>NW_016980711.1:0-499 GCF_001483705.2 Eufriesea mexicana | reverse complement strand
CAATAGCGGTCTCGCCATGTTACGTTTGATTAGGCTATGTTTGGCTATGTTCTGTTGGTTCGGATTATGCTTAGGTAGCTTTGAAATTCCTGATATATACAGACCTTATATGGGTTTCTGCGCCCTACAGTGCTCTGATATTTTCAGCTTCTCTCTGGGAAGACCAGCAATAGTGGTCTCCGTACGTTATGTTCTGTCAGGTTACGTTCAGTTAGGTTGAGTTAGACTATGTTGGCATGGTTAGGAATTGGTAGCTATATCTTTTCTGATGAACACAGCGATTCCATGGATTTCTGCGTTCTACTCTCCGCTAATGTGCTCTGCTTTGCTCTGGGGAGGCCCGCAGTAGTGGGAGCGGCACGTTAGCTTCAGTTCCGATACGTTTGTTTATGTTACGATTGGTTCGGTTTGGAGAGGATATATTTGACTATAGCGATAGAGCCTGCAACTAGGCGGATCCCTGCGCCCTACGGTGCTATAATGATTTCAGCTTGGCTCT
>NW_016980710.1:0-312 GCF_001483705.2 Eufriesea mexicana | reverse complement strand
CAATGGCTATAGCACGCCAAAAGGATCTTTCCTCCATACTTATGCAAGGAAGCTTGCTCACCACGATATTAGTCGAAAATACAATAAAATTGTACTTTCCAGCCCAATTCTGCAGCATTGCTATGGTTATAGCACGCCAATAGTATCTTTCTTCCTTGTTTATGCAAGAAAGTTAGCTCACCACGATATTAGTCGAAAATGTCAATAAAATTGATGTTTCCAGCCAGATTCTATAGCATTGCAATGGTTATAGCACGCCAATAGAATCTTTACTCCTTATTTGTGCAAGAAAGATAGCTCACCACTATATTA
>NW_016980709.1:0-569 GCF_001483705.2 Eufriesea mexicana | reverse complement strand
GGAAATAGTGCTTTTGGCACGTTAGTGCGAGTTATGTTACGTTTGGTTACGTTAGATCTGTTTGGGTCTGGTTCGGATGGCTTCGACTTTTCTGCTGTACACTGCCATTATATGGGCCTCTGCGCTCCACACTCCTTTAATATGCTCTGCAATGCGATGGGGACACCAGCAACAGTGGTGTAGGCATGTTGGGTTGGATTAGGCTGCGTTTGGATATGATACGTTTCGTTAGGTTAGGAAAGGGTAACTTTGACTCGTGCGCCATACACTGATTTTCGGTGCATTTCTGCGCTCTACATTGCGCTACTATACCCTGTTCGACTCTGAGGTGGCTAGAAATAGTGTTCAAGCTACGATTTGTTGTGTTATGTTGCGTTTGGTTAGGCTACGTTTCGTTAGTGAAGGATAGGATGACAAACTTTTAAGCTATACTCCGCTACTCGGTGCATTCCAGCGCACTGCTGTGCTCCAGTATGCTCTGGTCGACTCTAGGGAGGCCAGGAATGTTTGTCGCGATACGTTACGTTGTGTACGGCTATGTCAGGTTCGCTTATGTTAATTTGGGTTAG
>NW_016980708.1:0-850 GCF_001483705.2 Eufriesea mexicana | reverse complement strand
AACCATGCTCACCACTATATTGGTCGGAAATGTCAATAGAATTGATCTTTTCAGTCTGATTCTTTCGCAATGCAATGGAGATAGCAAACCAATAGGTTCTTAAATAATTATTTACGCAGAAATGCATGCTCACCACGATATAAGTCTAAAATGTCAAGAAAATTGGACTTTTCAGTCAGATTCTATGGCAATGCTTTGGTTATAGCAAACCAATAGGGTATTTCCCCATTATTCGCGCAGCAAAGCTTTCCTACCGCGATATTAGTCGAAAATGTCATTAGAATTGAACTTTTCAGTCAAATCCTAGTGCAATGCAATGGCTATAGCAAGCCAATAGTATCTTTCAACCTTATTAAGCAGGAGAGGCTGCTCAAATCGATATTAGTCGAAAATTTCAATAAAATTGAGCTCTTCAGTCATACTCTATTGCAATGCAACAGCTGGAACAAACCAATAGGATCTTTCCTCCTTACTTATGCAGAAACCTTCCTCACCACGATATTGGTCGATAATGTCAATAGAATTGAATTTTGCTGACAGATTCTATGGCAATGCGTTCGCTATATCAAACCGGTAGTATCTTTCCACCTTATATATGCTGAAAACCTTGCTCACGTCTATATTGATCGGAAATGTCAATAGAATTGATCTTCTGAGCCTGATCCTTTCGCAATGCAATGGAGGATGCCAATAGGATCTTACATCCTTATTTATGCAGAAAAGTATGCTCACCATGATATTAGCAGAAAAAGTCAATAAAATTGGACTTTTTAGTCAGATTCTATGGCAATGCATTGGCTATAGCAAACCAATAGAATCTTTCCGCCTTATTCACTCAGAAAAGCATGCT
>NW_016980707.1:0-574 GCF_001483705.2 Eufriesea mexicana | reverse complement strand
GCGGTGGACTTCTGTGCTCGACTCTGCCCAAGTATGTTCTGCATGGCTCTGTGGTGCGAGCAACAGTGGTTTCGGCTACGTATGGTTTTGTTACGTTTAGCAAGGTTAGGATATTTATATCTTTTGTGTCATGCACTGCGATAATACGGATTTCTGCGCCCTATCCTCCTCAAATACGAGCTGCTTGTGTTTGGGCGGCTGCAGTAGTGGTTTCGGCTCGCTAGGCTTTGTCATATTACGTTTGGTTAGGTTAGGATAATGTAGTTTTGGATTTTGTGCCATACACTACTATTCGGTTAATTTCTACGCTCTACTTCGCTCAGCTATGCTCTGCCTGAACCTGGGGAGGTCAGAAATAGTGTTCGTGGCATGTTAGGTTGAGTTAGGTTACGTTTAGTCCGTTTAGGTTCGGCGAAGTTTGATTAGGATGGCTATGACTTTCGCGCTATACACTGCTTTTCGGTGGATATCTGCAACCTACTGTGCTCTACTATATTCTGCTTAGGCATGTTGGTCGCCTACCTGGCTTTGAGCAGTGCGGTCGATTTCACGTCGCTCCGCGTTCCGAGTCAAG
>NW_016980706.1:0-967 GCF_001483705.2 Eufriesea mexicana | reverse complement strand
CTATTGCCGACCTCCCCGGCGCCAAGCGGATCATATTGGGGCACAGTAGGGAGCAGAAATCCGACGAATGTAAGTGTATGGTACAAGAGCACAGTAGATATCAGAAATCAACCGCAATGCAGTGAATACCACAAAAGTCAAAGCCACTCTGACCAAACTTAACCAAACCTAACCTAACAAAGCGTAACCGAACTAAACATATCATGTCACGGCCGATATTGCTGGCCTCCCCAAAGACGAGTAGGGTATAACAGAGCATCGAGGAGCGCAGAAAATCAGCGAATAGCAGTGTACAGCGCAAGAGTCGAAGCTATCGCAGCCTAACGTAGCCAAACTTAATACAGCCAAACGTAACCAAACTCAACCTAACGTGCCTAGACCGCTTTTTCTGACCTCCTCAGAGCAAAACAGAATATAATAGAGCACACGAGAGCGCAGAAATCCTCCGCACTTAACTTCAAAGCTGTAAAGTCAGACATGTAGTAACCTAATCCGACATTACCGAACCTAGCCAAAAGAAGCCCAACTCAATCTAACGTGCCGATATTAACGTGCCGATACCCCTATTGCTGGCATGTCCAGCGCCAAGCAAAGAATATCTGTGTTCAGTACAGCGCAGCGTCCTCTCCTAACTTAGTCAAACGTAACATAGCTCATCCTACCGCGCCAAAGCCACTATTGCTGCCCTGCTCAGCGCCAAGCAGAACACATTAGAGGAGAGTAGGTAGCCGAAATCCATAGAAACGCTGTGTACAGCTGAAAAGTCAAAGCCATCTGAACCTGACACAAACAATTATAACCTACCCAACCGAAGCATAACTCGAAATAGCCAGTCTCGGCCGCTATTGCTGTACTCCAAAGGGCCAAGCAGAAAATAGTAGAGCCCAGTCGAGCGCAGTAATTGACGGAATAACTGTGTACACCACGAGAGTCAAAGATACCCGAACACAACCCAAGCAAACGTAAA
>NW_016980705.1:2096-2344 GCF_001483705.2 Eufriesea mexicana | reverse complement strand
TCGTTCAGCATCGTACCTTCGGAAAGGGACGATTCCGGTTGTATCGCTTCCAACCGGCCGATGAGGACGAACGCCAGTCATTTCGGTTCGGACCGACTGAAACGACGATCTCCGCACCCGTCGACGCTAACAACAGAATATTGTTACGGACATTCAACTGACGAATAGCAAAGACATTTTTACGTGAAAATAAGATCCTTCATATATATTGAAAACAAGTGTATAAGTGAAAAAATTCGAAAATTGAG
>NW_016980705.1:0-1331 GCF_001483705.2 Eufriesea mexicana | reverse complement strand
AACCGGCCGAAGGGGACGAACGCCAGTCGTGACGGTTCGGACCGACCGAAAGGACGATTACCGCTAAGATCGATGCTAACAACAAAATATTGTTACGGAAATTCAACTGAAGAATAGGAAAGACATTTTTACGCGAAAATAAGATTTTTCATATATACTGAAAGTAAGAGGATAATTGAAAAAATTCGAAAATTGTGAAATTAATAATAGTCACATTCTAATAAGTTAGAATGAAAGAAACCATGTAGAAAACTGTAAACATGTGTATGAGTCATATCGTCATTTATCGAGTTATTAATGATAGATGTCCAGTCGTGCCGCATCGGACCGACCGAAAGGGACGATCCAATTCGTATCGCTTCCAACCGGCCGAAGGGGACGATCGCCAGTCATGTCGGTTCGGGCCGACTGAAAGGACGATCTCCTTACCGGTCAATGCTAGCAGAATGATAGTGCTAGGTGCATTCAACTGACGAGTAGCAAAGTCGTTTTTACGCGAAAATAAGTTTTTTCATATATGATCAAGGTAAGTGTATAAGTGAAAAAGTTCGAAAATTGAGAAATTAATGAAAATGACATTGTGATAAGTTAGATGAATGAAACCATGTAGAAAAGTGTAAAAACATGTATATGTCATAACGCTGTTTATCGTGTTATTAACGAAAGATTTCCATGCGTGTCGCCTCGGAGCGACCGAACGGGATGATGCCAGTCGTATCCCACACAACCGGCCGAAGCGGACGAACGACAGTCGTGTCATTTCGGACCGACTGAAAGGTCGATCAAAGCTCCGGTCGATGCTAACAACAAAATAGTGTTACGGTCACTCAACTGACGAATAGCAAAGCCATTCTTACGCGAAAATAAAATTACTCATATATAATGAAAATAGGTCTATAAGTGAAAAAATTCGAGAATAGAGAAGTTAATGAAAATGACATTCTAGTAAGTTAGGGTAAATGAAACCAGGTAGAAGAGTGTAAAAATATGTATATGTCATAACGTTGTTTATCGAGTTATTAAGAAAAGATCTCCTTTCGCGTGGCTTCGGCCCGATCGGAAGGGACGATTCCATTCGTTTCGCTACCAACCGGCCGAAGGGGCGAACGCCAGTCATGTCGGTTCGGACCGACCGAAAGGTCGATCTCCGCTCCGGTCGATGATAACAACAAAATATTATTACCAACATTCAACTGATGAATAGCAAAGCCATTTTTACGCGAAAATAAGATTCTTCATATCTAATGATAATATGTGTGTAAGTGATGAAATTCGAAAATTGTGAAATTAATGAAAGTGACATTATAATAAGTTAGAATGAATGAAACCAT
>NW_016980704.1:0-284 GCF_001483705.2 Eufriesea mexicana | reverse complement strand
TCTGCACTGAAGTTACGATTCACTCTTCTTGACCAGGTGGATATGATCTCGTAACAATATTGTTGGAATTTACTGGCGCATTAAACGTATGTTAAAAAAGAAGAAAAAAAGGGGGCAGGGTTTGCTAGGGTAGGCTTGCCGATGAGTCTACTAGCAGGCCACAGGAAGAAACGCATCCCTTCCTTTTCCTTTCGCCCCTTCTAGCACCATTTACACCGAGGATACCTGCGACTAGACCGACTTCAACTACCGCGTAGGGGCACCCCCATAGTATTAACCCCTTG
>NW_016980703.1:4903-5579 GCF_001483705.2 Eufriesea mexicana | reverse complement strand
TTGGATATGTTGCGTTAGGATTGGTTAAGACAGTCTCCTTTAACTTTTGTGCTTTGCACTGCTATTACGTGTGTTTCTGCTGACTGCTGTGCTCTACTACGTCCTGCTTGTAACTTGGGAGGCCAGGAGCATTCTTCGCGGCACACTATGCTGAGACACGCTGCGTTTGGGTAGGTTAGTTATAGACAGGTTGTGTCAGGGTATGTTTTACTTTTGCGGCATACACTGAAGTGCGGTGGATTTATGCGCTCCGCTGTGCTATTGTATATTCTGCTTTGCTCTGGGGAGGCCAGCAGTTGTGGTCTCGGCACGTTAGTCTGTATTAGGTTGCGTTTGGTTATGTTACGTTTGGTTAGGTTAAGACGGGATAGCTATGACTTTTGTGCTGCACACTGCGGTTCGGCGGATTACTGTGCTCCACTGTGATCTAAGGCTCCCTGCTTTGATGTGGAAATGCCAGAAATAATGGCAGCGGCGCGGTAGGCTGTGTTTGTTTGCGTTTGGTTCGGTTATGTTTGAATGGGATGGATTATTGTATCTATGACTTTCGTGCTATGCACTGCCATTCTACGGACCTCTGCGCTCTACTCTCCTCCAATACGCCCTGCTTGGCGACGAAGAGGCCTGCAGTTGTGGGCTAGTCACTTCTGGTTGGGATTGGTTACGCTTGGTTATG
>NW_016980703.1:0-1234 GCF_001483705.2 Eufriesea mexicana | reverse complement strand
GTAGGTTAGGTTGTGCTAGGTTACGTACCTTTGGGTTAGGTCAGGAAGGCTTGGTAAGGATATCTTAGGCTTTCGTACTTGACTTCCTTGTCAAGGACAGCTCTTCGTTGGACTTCTGTAATCTACTCTGCTCTCTTATACTCTGCTGGACTCTGGGGAGGGCAGCAATAGTGGTCTCGGCACGTTAGGCTGTGTTAGGTTACATTTCGTTAGGTTAGGTTGGTCTGGGTTAGGTTAGGATAGCTTCGACTCTTCTGATACACATTGCCATCCCTTGGTCTTCTGCGCTCTACTCTCCTTTGGCATGTTCTGCTTGGCGATGTGGAGGCAGCTGTAGTGGACTCGGCTCATGTGGTTTAGTTATGTTTCGCTTGGTGTTATTACGTTTCGATAGGTTAGGACAGAGTGGTGTAGATATTTGCGATATACACTGCTATTCGCTGGATTTCTACGCTCTACATTGCTCTACTATACTCTCCTCGAATCTGCGGAGGACAGCAAGGGTGGTCGCTGCACGTCATGTTAAGTTAGTATGCGCTTGGGTATGATACACTTCATTTGGCTCGGAGAGGATAGCTTTGACTTCTGTGCTATACACTGCTATTCGGTGAATTTCTGCGATACACATTGAACTGATAAGTTCAGCTTAGCTCCGGGAAGGACAGCAATACTGGTCTCGGCACGTCATGTCGAGTTATGCTAAGTTTGGCTTGCTTAGGCTAGGTCCGGTTAAGTTAGGATATCCATGTCTCTGTGCTTTTCACTGCAACGCGGATGATTTCTGTAGTCCGCTGTGCTCTAGTATATTCTGCTTGACTCTATTGATGCCAGCAATAGTGGTCGCGGCACGTTAGGTTAGGTTAGGTTGGGTTTTGTTAGGTTATTCTTAACTTGTGTGCTACACACTGTCCTTCGGAGGACTTCTGCGCTCTACGTTGCTCCACTGAAATCTGCTCGACGCTGGGGTGGCCAGTAGTGATGTTCTCGTCACGTTAGGTGTAGTTAGGCTACGTTTGGCTAGGTTATGTTCGTTTGTGTTAGGACAGGATGGATTAGACTTTCGTGGTATACACTGTCATTCTCTGGACTCCTGAGCTCTGCTGTACTCTGCTATATTATGCTTGGCACTGGGTCGTACACCAATAGTGGTCGCGTCGTGTTACGTTGAGTTAGGTTACGTTTTATTACGTTACGATTGGGTAGGATAGGACGGTCTAGCTATGACTTTTGCGCT
>NW_016980702.1:0-1181 GCF_001483705.2 Eufriesea mexicana | reverse complement strand
AATAGGGAGGAAAGATGGTGTTCGCGTGCTCTAGGCATTGCAACGATATAGAATCTGGAAGAACAATCCAATTTTATTGACATTTTCGACTAATATCGTGGTGAGCTACCTTCCTTGCATAAACAAGGAGGAGGGATACTTTTTGAGTGCTATAGGAAATGCAATGATTTAGAATGTGGCTGGAAAATACAATTTTATGACATTTTCGACTACCATCGTGTTGAGCTAAGTTTCAGGAATAAATATGACGGAAGGATTCAATTGTTGTCCTGTTTCAATTGTTGTCCTATAGCCGTCGCAGTGCTATAGAATCTGGCTGGAAAGTTCAATTTTTTGACTCTTTCGACTAATATCGTGGTGAGCTAACTTTCTTGCATAAATATGGTGTAAAGGTACTGTTGGCGTGCTGTAGGCATTGGAATGCTACAGAATCTTGCCGGAAAATTCAATTCTATTGACATTTTCGACTAATACCGTGGTGAGCTAACTTTCTTGCATATACAAGGAGGAAAGATTAAATTTGCGTGCTATAGCCGTCGCAATGCAATAGAATCCGGCTGGAAAGTACAATTTTGTTGACATTTTCGACTTATATTGTGGTGAGCTATCTTTCTTGCATAGATAGGGAGGAGAGATGCTGTTGGCGTGCTCTAGGAATTACAACGCTATAGAATCTGGAAGGAAAATTCAATTTTATTGAAATCTTCGACGAATATCTTGGTGAGCTATCTTTCTTTCATAAATAAGGAGGAAGGATTCAACTGGCGTGCTATAGCCGTCGCAATGCTATAGAAACTGGCAGGAAAGTTCAATTTTATTGACATTTTCGACTAATACAGTGGTGAGCTAACTTCCTTGTATAGGTAAGGAGGAAAGGTACTTTTGGCGTGCTATATCCATTGCAATGCTGTACAATCTGGCTGGAAAGTACAATTTTATTGATATTTTCGACTAATACTGAGGTGAGTTAACTTCCTTGCAAAACAAAGGAGGAACGATTCTATTGGCGTGCTACAGGCATTGCATGCTATAGAATCCACCTGGTAAATAAAATTTTATTGACATTTCCGGATAATATCGTGGTGACCTAACTTCCTTGCATAAGAAAGGGGAAAGATACTTTTGGCGTGCTATATCCATTGCAATGCTGTACAATCTGCCTGGAAAATTCAATTTCATTG
>NW_016980701.1:0-1029 GCF_001483705.2 Eufriesea mexicana | reverse complement strand
TGCGTTTCTATGTTTTCCTGCGATCCACTCTGCTCTTACGTGCTCTGCTTGACTCTGTGGAGAACTGCAATACTGTTAGCGCCGCGATAGGTTGGGATAGATTACGTTTAGCTCGGTTGTGTTTCCCTGTGTAAGGTTTGCGTAGCTCTTACTTTCCTGGTATGCACAGCTACACGGTGTATTCCTGCGCTCTACTTTGCTCCGGTGTGATCCGCTTGGCACTGGGTTAACTAGCACAAGTGGTCTAGGCACGTCAGGTTGGATAATGTTGCACTTGGCGATGTTGCATTTGGTGAGGTTAGGATAGGATAACTTTGACCTTTGAGATATACACGGCTATTCGGTGGACTTCGGCGTTCCACTGCAATCTGATATGCTCAGCTTGTCCCTGGGAAAGGCAGATATGGCAGGCTTGGGACGTTATGCTGTCTCAGTCAACGTTAGGTTGGGTTAGGCTTTGTCTGGTTATCTCAGGTTATCCTCGACCCTTGCGCTATGCACTGAAGCGCCGTGGATGTCTGTTATCTACTGCGCTGTAGTATATTGTGCTTGGCCCTGGGGAGGTCAGCAATAGCGTTGTAGGGCCGTTAAGTGTAGATAGCTTGCGTTTGGTTACGCTATATTTGGCTAGGTTAGGACAGGACAGCTTTGAATTTTTGCTATACACTACCATTCGGATGATTGCTGCGCTCCACTGTGATCTAATATGTTATGCTTTACTCTGGGTAGGCCAGAAACTGTGGCCGCGCGCGTTATGAAGTGTTAGGTTACGTTTGGTTCGGTTAGGTTTGTTTGGGTTAGGATAGGATATCTTGGACTTTTGTGCTGTACACTGAAATGCGGTGGATGTCTGCTCTCTACTATGCTCTAGTATGTTCTGCTTGGCTCTGGGGAGGCAAGGAATTGTGGTCTCGGGCAGTTGGGTTCAGACGCGCTACGTTTGGCTAGGTTATGTTAGCTATGGTAAGGTACGTATCGCTCCGACTTTTCTGCTATACACAGCGATTCTATGGATTCCTGCACCACAAC
>NW_016980700.1:0-1170 GCF_001483705.2 Eufriesea mexicana | reverse complement strand
CCCAGAGCAAAGCAGAATGTAGTAGAGCAAAGCAGATCAAAGAAATACGGAGGAAAGGAGTGTGAAGCACAGAAGTCGAGGTAGCATATCCTAACCTAGAGAGTATACCCAAAAGTAGCATAGATCAGCCTACCAGGACGAGACCACTATTGCTAGACCCCACCGAGACAAATAGTAAGAACTAGAGCACAGTAGCGCGCAGAAACGCACCGCATAGCAGTGAATAGCACAAAATTCTTATATACCCTAACAGACCTGATCTAACCTAACATAACCAAGCGTAGCATAGCTCAGCGCAAGGTACCGCGACCGCTGCTCCTGGCCGCACCATGGCCAAACATAATATTGTACAGCACAGTAGATCACAGGAATGCACCGAATAACTGTGTACAACACGAAAGTCAAAGCTATCCTATCCAAACATAACCTACCCTATCCTAACAAAACGTAACATAGCACAACCTGGCCTGCCACGACCACAACTGCTCGCCTGCCTAGAGTCGAGCAGAGTGAAGTAGAGTAATGTAGACCGCAGAAATTCACCAAATAGCTGTTTACAGAACAAAACTCGCAGCATCCCCATCCTAACACGTCCAGCCTTAGCATAACCAGACGTAGCATAGATAAACCTAACAGAACACTGTTGCTCTCTTCCCCAGAGTCGTACAGAACTTACTCGATGACGTTGGGGCGCCGAAATCCATAGAATCGGAGTGTATAGCACAAAAGACATATCTATCCAGACTAAACTCACGCCAACATAAGCTAACCGAACGTAGTCTAACTCGATATAATTTGCCACGACCGCCATTGATGGCCTCCCCAGTGTGGAAGAGAGTATAGCAGAGCAACGAAGGGCGCAGGATTCCACAGAATTTCAGTGCATGGGACAAGAGTCAAAGCTACCCGGTCCTAACCAAACCAAACTAACACAACCTAACGCGCCATAAACATTCCTAACATTCCGAGACCTCTATTCCTGCCCTCCTCAAAGCCAAGCGAATCACATCGGAGAAGAGCAGAGCGGAGAAGCCCACGGAATATCTGCCTTGAGCACATACGACAAAGCTATCCTGAACTAACCAAAACGAGCATAACACCACGAACGTTAACTAACTCAACCTAACGTGATACTCCCAGCATTGCTGGCATCCACAGAGCCAAGCAGAG
>NW_016980699.1:0-969 GCF_001483705.2 Eufriesea mexicana | reverse complement strand
GAATGTCCGGCGTGGGCTCGCGAGCGCCGAGTACTTTGTCGCGTGGTGGGTAGGGACCTTTCCCTCTCCGTTGTCCTGGCGCGGATGACGGAGTGCTTAGGAGCGTGGCGTGCGGTGGCCTCTTCCTGCAAGGCGGTTATGCTTCAGACGGAGGCCGCGGAGAATGCCCGCGATCGTAGCGCGTGCTCCTCGCGCGTATGGCTGCGGAGGCTGCATGCGCGGCGCCGGTGGGCTGCGCGCGCAATGCCGTATATGTTACCGCGTTAGACCTCCGCCTTCGGGAGCGCTCATGTACCTACGGTCGGGGAGACCGTCTCTCTCTCCCGTTGTAACCTAGGTCAGGGTGACTACGGGCTGGCGTATGGGAGCCCGTCTGTTAGAGAGATCGTGGTCCGGGCGCGCGGCGTCGCGTGATGGTCGCTCGGCGTCCGCAGCGTATAGGTGCGTTCCGGTGCGGTGGTATGCGTGTTGTGTGTGCCTGTAATCGTCCCGTCTCGCGCGCATGGACATGATCGTTTCGGTTGCGATTTTCCTTCGCGCCGGGAGGGAACTGCGGTTGCGTCGCTGGGGCGCCCTGGCAATTGCGTCGCCGCGAAGTCCATCGCGGACCGAAATGCGAAGGGCTGGACATCGTGGGGATTTTAGAGGGTAAAAATCCCACATAACCCCGCCCCCTCAGCTAAGGGTGCCGGGTAACTTTGGAAGATTTCCCCCAAGTAAAAAAAGAAAAGGTTTGGTTAGGTTAAGTTGGGATAGGATAGCTTAGACTTTTGTGCAATGCGCTGCTCTCCGTTGGATTTCTGCGCGCTGCATTGATCTACTATATTCTGTACGACACTAGGTACGCCCGCAGTAGTTGTCTCGGCACGTTAGGTTGAGTTAGGTCACATCCGTTTGTGCCAGGTACTGATAGGTTCCGTTAGGATATCTCCGACTTTCGTAATGTACACCGTTATTCGGTGGATTCCT
>NW_016980698.1:0-321 GCF_001483705.2 Eufriesea mexicana | reverse complement strand
TAAATCTTTTCATAGTGGACGTTGTGTAGCTAGATGACCTGTGATTCCTTCATTACAGAAGATCCTCTTTCTTAAATTTAAATCTGAATACAATGTTACATCAATTTTATACCATCTTTTGGAGTATCCAATCAACGCAATTCCTTCAATAATTAGTGCACCCTAGAAATAATAAATCTTTTCATAGTGGACGTTGTGTAGCTAGATGACCTGTGATTCCTTCGTTACAGAAGATTCTCCTTCTTAAATTTGAATCTAAATACAATGTTACATCAATTTTATACCATCTTTTGAAGTATCCAATCAACGCAATTCCTTCAA
>NW_016980697.1:0-201 GCF_001483705.2 Eufriesea mexicana | reverse complement strand
GGAAAGAATCTGTTGGCGTGCTATAGCCATTGCAATGCTGTAGCATCTGGCTCGAAAATTCAATTTTATTGACATTATCGACAAATTTCGCGGTGAGGTAACTTTCCAGCATAAATAAGGAGGAAAGATTCTATTGGACAGATATAGCCATTGCAATTCTATAGTATCAGGATGGAAAGTTCAATTTTATTGACATTTTCG
>NW_016980696.1:0-718 GCF_001483705.2 Eufriesea mexicana | reverse complement strand
GTGGTGACTTAGCTTTCTTGGATATATAAGGCGGAAAGATTCTTCTGGCGTACTGTAGCTGCTGCAGTGCTATAGAATCTGGCCGGAAAATTTAATTTTACATTTTCAACTAATATCGTGGTGACTTAGCTTTCTTGGATATATAAGGCGGAAAGATTCTTCTGGCGTACTGTAGCTGCTGCAGTGCTATAGAATCTGGCCGGAAAATTTAATTTCATTGACGTTTTCGACTATTGTCGTGGTGACCTAACTTTCTTGCATAAATAAGGGGGAAAGACTCTAGTGGCATGCTACAGCCATTGCAATGCTATAGGATCTGGCTGGAGAATACATTTTTATTGACATCTTCGACTAATGTCGTGGTGAAATAGCATTCTTGCATATATAATAATGAAATATTCTATTGGCGAGCTATAGCCATTGTAATGCTATATAATCTGACCGGAATATTCAATTTTATTTCCATTTTCTACTAATATCGTGGTGAGCTAACTTTCTTGCTTGAATAATGAGGAAGGATTGTATTGGCGTGCCATAGCCACTGCAATGTTGTAGAATCTTGTTGGAAAATACAATTTTATTGGCATTTTCGACTAATATCGTGGTGAAATAACATTCTTTCTTACATAATAATGAAATATTCTATGGGCGAGCTATAGACATTGTAATGCTATATAATCCGGCTGGAGAAATCAATTTTATTGCCATTTTCGACTAC
>NW_016980695.1:0-917 GCF_001483705.2 Eufriesea mexicana | reverse complement strand
GATGACGGAGGATAGCAGTGTGTAGCACAGACGTCTAAACTCTCCTGTCATAACATTGCCAGATTTAACATATCCAAACGTAGCATAACCGAACCTAACATGGCAAGACAACTATTGCTGGCCTCCACAGAGCCAAGTAGAATGTACTAGAGTTCCATAGAACGCAGGAATCAGCCGCAATTCAGTGTATAGCACACAAGCCGCAGTTATTCTATCATAACCCGACCTTCGAGGGCACCAGAGCCAATCATAACAAAACATAGCCTAATATATCCAAGCCTAACTCAATATAAAGTGCCTTGAATATTGCTGTCCTCCGCAGGGACAGCAGGATATACTAGAGCATAGTTGAGATCTGAAGTCCTTCGAAAAGCAGTGTATAGCACGAGTGTCAAAGATAACCTGACAGAGTTTGACGCATCCTAACGCAGCAAATCAAAACGTAACGTAACTAAACCTAACGTGCCGAGAACACTATTGCTGGCATCGCCAGAGCCAAGCATAAAATATTGGCACACAGTTGGGCGCAGGTATCCGCGTATGGCAGCGTATTGAGCAGAAGTCAAAGCTATCCTATGATTACCTCACCAATCATGACACATCCAAACGCAGCACAAATCAACGTATCATGACGAGACCACTCTTGTCAGCCACCACAGATACAAGATGAAGGTACTGCAGCACAGTAGGGTGCAGAAATCCACTTCAATTCACTGAAGAGCGCAAAAGCCGTAGTTGTCGTAACCAAAACTGACCTAACCTAACATAACAAAACGTAGCATTGCTCAAAATAGCATGCCGAGAACACTGCTCCTGGCCTCCTCAGAGCCAAGCAGAATGTAGTAGAGCACAGCAGACCACAGAGATACACCAAAAACAGTGTGTATTTCGAAGGCCAAAGTTACCCTAACCAAACT
>NW_016980694.1:7246-8501 GCF_001483705.2 Eufriesea mexicana | reverse complement strand
TTCTGCGCTCTACTTTTCTCCATTATGTTCTGCTTGGCCCTGAGGAGTCCAGCAATAGGTGCCCCGGCCCGTTGGGTTTAGTTATTTTACGCTTGGTTAGTTTAGGTGATGTTTGGTTAAGATATCCTTGACTAATGTGATATACGCTGCTATTCGGTGGAAGCCTGCGCTATACATTGCGTTGCTATACTCTGCTCGACCCTCGGGTGGCCAGCATTTGTGGTCGCGGGACGTTAGGTTGAATTAGAGTACGTTTGGTTGGGTTAGGTTACGCTGTGCTAGGTTGGGAAATCTTTGACTTGTGCGTTACACACCGCTATTCTATGGCCTTCTGCGCTCCACTGTATGCTATCACACTCGACTTGTACCTCGAAACGCCACGAACAGTCGTCGCGTCATGTCACGTTGAATTATATTACGATGGGTTAGGACATGTTTTGTTATGATTGGTTGGGATAGCTTTAACTTCTGTCCTATGCACTGCGATTTGGTGGCTGTCTGCGCTCTGCTATGCTCTCCCACATTCTGATGGGCCCTCGGGAGTCCAGAAAGAAACGCCGCGTCACGCAATGTTGAGCTAGGCTTCGTTTGGTTAGGTTGCATTTGTTTGGGCTTGGTTTGGTTGCCTTTGGCATTTCTGCTATACGCTGCGGTTCTATGGATTTGTACGCTCTACTCTCTTCTAGTACGTCCTGCTTGGCAGTGAGGGGACAGCAATAGCTGTATCGGCACGTTAAGAAATGTTAGGTTACGTTGGTTTGGGCTGTTTCCGGATATCTTCGACGTTTCTGCTATACGCTGCGATTCTATGGATTTATGCGCCCCCCCCCCAATATGATCTGCTTGGCCTTATGGATACCAGCAAAAGTGGTCGGCGTCATGTTAGGTTGACTAGTGTTACGTTTGGTAATGATACGACGGGTTATGTTTGGAGACGATAGCCTTTACTTTTGTGCTATACACTGCTATTCTGTTGACTTATTCTCTAATGTGCCCTAGTATATTCCGCTCGGTTCTGGGGATGTCAGCAACTATGGTCTAGGCGCGTTAGGTTGAGCTATGTTACGTTTGGTTATTTTATGTTTGGTTTGGTTAGGCTAGGATAACTTTGACTTTTGTGGTGTACACTGCCATTCGGTGAATTTCTACGCTGTACCTTGATCTTATATGCTCTGCTTAGCTCTGGGAATGAAAGTAATTGTGGTCGCGGCACGTTAGGTTTTGTTACGCTACGTTTGGTTATGTTACGGTTGGT
>NW_016980694.1:0-5924 GCF_001483705.2 Eufriesea mexicana | reverse complement strand
AATAGTGGTCGCGTCACGTTAGGTTGGGTTATGTTACGTTCGGTAATGCTACGAATGGTTAGGTTGGTAGATGGTGCCTCTGACTATAGCGCTATACGCTGCTATTCTGTACATTTCTGCTCTCTATTGTGCTGTAATGTGATCTGCTTGGCTCTGTGGATGTCAGCAACAATGGCCTCGGCACGTTAGGTCGAGTTAGTCCTCGTTTGGCTAGGTTAGGCTTCGTCATGTTAGGTTAGGTTGTCTTTGAATTTTGTGCCTTGCACTTCAGAGCGACGGATTTCTGCATTCTACTGTGATACGGTGTGCCCTGTTTTGCACTGGGGAGGTCGGTAGTAGTGGCCTAGGCACGTTAGGTTGTGTTTGGTTACGTTTGGTTGTGTTATACCTTGTTAGGTTAGGGTAGTACAGCCTTAACTTTTGTGCTGTACACTTCTATTCGCTGGATCTCTGCGCTCTACTCTGATCTGATATTCCCGGCTTTGCTATGGGAATTCGAGAAACAGTGGCCGCGGCCCGTTTTGTTGTATTATGTTACGTTTGGTTACGCTAGGCTTGTTTGTGTTAGGTAGGGATTTCTCTGACTTTCGTGCTATATACTGCCGTTCTTTGGGCCACTGTGCTCTGCACTCCTCTAATCTGTCCTGATTGGCGATGGGGAGGCCAGCAATAGTGGGCTAGGCGCGCTAGATTGGGATTGGTCGTGCTCGGCTGTGTTAGGTTACGAAGGGTTAGGTTAGGTTATCTTTTACTTTTCTGCTTTACACTTCAATGCGGTGGATTTCTGCTCTCTATATTGCACGACTTTGCGCTGCTCGACTCTCGTGATGCCAGCGGTAGTGGTCGCCGCACGTTATGTTGAGTTACATTACGTTTGGTTATGTTAGGTTTCGCTGTGTTAGGTTAGGGCATCTTTGATTTTGGTGCTACAAGCAGCTATTCTATGGACTTCTGCGCTCTTCTGTGCGCTGTTACACTCTGCTTGCATCTGTGGACACCAGGAATAGTGCTCGCGGCACGTTGGGTCGTGTCAGATTTCCCTCGGTTATGGTACATTTGGCTGGTTTTGTTATGTTAGCTTTGACTTGTGCGCTATAGACTGCGGTTCGGATGATTTCAGCGTTATACACTGTTCTCCTATACTCCGCTTAGCTCTCGTGAGACCAGCAACAGCGGTCGTGGCACGTGAGGTTGTGTTACGTTACGTCCGCTTATGTTACGCTTGGTTATGCTCGGACAGGGTAGTATTGACTTTTGTGCTATACACTGCTATTCGGCCTATTTCTGCACTCAACTGTGCGCTAATATGCTCTGCTTGCGCTGCGGAGTCCATCAATAGGGGTCGCGGAACGTTTGGTTGTGCTAAGCTTCGTTTCGTTATGTCATATTTGATTAGGTAAGAACAGGATAGCCTTGACTTTCTTGCCATACACTGCCATACGGTGGAATTTTGCACTCTACTGCGACATAATGCACAGTGCTTTCATCTGGGCATGCTTGAAAGAGTGGCCGCGACGCGACAAGTGCGCTATGTTACGCTAGGTGAGGTTAGGTTAGTTTGGGCTTGGTTAGGATAGCTTCGTCTATAGTGCCATAAACTGCCATTATAAGGACCTCTGCGATCTACTCTCGTCTTATATGCCCTGCTTGGAGAAGCGGAGGCCAGCAACTGTGGGCAAGGCACGGCAGGTTGCGATTTGTTACGTTTGATTAAGTTAGGCTATGTCACGTTAGGTTATGTTATCTCTTACATTTTTCTGTACACTGCTATTCGGTGGACTTTAGGGCTCTACTCTGCTCTAGTATACACTGCTTGGCTCTGGGGCGGGTAGCAATAGCGGTCTCGGCACGCTGGTTTGAGTTAGGCAACGTTATGCTATGTTCTGTTGGTTTGTGTTAGATTTGGGTAGCTTTGACTATTCCGATATACACTCCGATACTATGGACGTCTGGTTTCTACTCATCGCTAATGTTTTCTGCTTGGCTCTTGGGAGGCCAGCTGTAGTGGTCGCGGCAGGTTATGTTGAGCCAGCATACGTTTGGTTATGATAAGGCTGCCTTGGTTAGGAGAGGATAGCTTTGACTTCAGTGCCATAGTCTGCTGTTAGGCGGATTTCTGCGCCCTGCCGTGATCTAATATCTTCAGCTTGGCTCTTGGATGGACAGAATTAGTTGCCCCGGCACGTTATGTTGAGACAGGCTATGTTCGGTTAGGTTGGGTTAGGTTAAGTTTGGCTAGAGTAACTTTAACTCTTGTGCCGTACACTGCTATTTGCAGGATTTCTGCGTTCTACTGTGCTTTAGTAGGTCCTGCTTGGCTTGTTGTGGGCAGCAATAGCGTTCTCTGCACGTTGGGTTGAGTTAGACTACGTTAGGCTATGTTCTGTATGTTTGGGTTAGATTTGTTTAGCACTGACTTATCCGATGTACACTGCGATTCTATGGACCTGTGCGTTCTACTCCCCACTAGTGTGCTCTGCTTGGCACTAGGATGGCCAGCAATAGTTGCCCCGGCCCGTTATGTTCAGACAAACTATGTTCGGTTAGGTTGGGTTAGGCTAAGTTTGGCCAGAATAGCTTTAACTTTTATGCTGTATACTGCTCTTTGGTGGATTTCTACGCTCTACTGTGCTTTAGTGCGTCCCGCTTGTCTTTGGGGTGGACAGCAACAGCGGTCTCGGCAAGTTGGGTTGAGTTATGCTACGTTTGGATACGTTCGGTTGGTTTGGGACGGGTTTGGGTAGCACTGACTTATCTGATGTACACAGCGATTCGATGGACTTCTGCGTTCTACACTCCAGCAAAGTGCTCTGCTTTATTTTGGGGAGGCTAGCAGTAGTGGTCGCGGCACGTTAGGCTGAGTTCGGTTACGTTGACTTATGTCACGGTTGGTTAGGTTTGGAGGCGAGTAGCTTTGACCTTAATGCTATTGTTTGCTATTAGGAGGACCTCTATGTTCCACAGTGGTGTAATATTTTCAGCTTAGATGTGGAAAGGACAGAAATAGTGGTCCCGGCGCGTTATGTTGAGTCAGGCTGCGTTCGGTTAGGTTGGGTTAGGCCACGTTTGGTAAGAGTAGCTCTAACTTTTGTGCTGCGCACTGCCATTCGGTGAATTTCTGCGCACTACTGTACTCTGGTATGTCCTGTTTTGCACAGCGGGGGGGGCAGCAATAGCGATCTCGTCTAGTTATGTTGAGACATGTTACGGTCGTTTAGGTTGTGTTATGCTAAGCTTGGTAAGGGTTGCTTTAACTTTTGTGCCTTTCTCCGTTATGCGCCAGATTTTGCGCTCAACTGCGCTCTAGTATGTCCTGCCTGGCTGTGGGGATTGCAGCAGCAACGGTCCCAGCACGTTAAGTTAAGCTATGTAGCGTTTGGTTAGATTTCATTTGGATAGGTTTGGACAGAGTAGCTTTGACTTTTGTACTATACGCTGCTATTCGGTGGATTTCTGAACACTACTGCACTCCAGCGTGCTCTGCTTTGCATTCGGGAGTAGAGCAATAGCGGTCTCGGCACGATACTTTGATTTATGTTGCGTTCGCTTATGTCACGGTGGGCTATGTTAGGAATGGACAGTTTCAGGTTTGGCGCTATACACTGCTAACCGTTGGGCATCTGCGCTCTACTGTGCTCTAATGTACTCCGCTTGTCTCTGGGGACGCCAGCAATAACGTTCGTGGCACGTTTGATTGAGATATTTTCCGTTCGCTTTGGTTACGTTAGGATAAGTTTTGTCAAGATGGGTATGGCTCTTTGGGATATACACTGCTATTCTGTGCATTCCTGCGCTCTACTGAGCTCTAGTATATTCTGCTTGGCTATGCAGAGGCCAGCTGTACAGGTCACGGAACGTTAGTCTGAGTTACGTTGCGTAAGGTTATGTTACCATCGGTTGGGATAGGATAGGGTATATCTGAGTCTTGTGCTATGCACTGCCCTTCGGTGGATTTCTGCGCCATACTCTCCTCTATTATGTTCTGCATGTCTCTGTGCAGGCCAGCAATACTGGTCGCGGCACGATTGGTTGTGATAGTTTACGTTTGTGCGTGTCAGGTCCGGTTGGGTTAGGTTAGGGTAGCTTTGACATATGTACTCGACACTGATATCCAATGGACTTCTGTGCTCTACTTTACTCCATCATATTCCTCCTGCCTATTGGGAGGCGGGCAATAGTGGTCGCGGCACGTTAGATTTAGTCACTCTACGTTTCGTTAGCTTAGATTAGGCATGGTTAGGAGAGGGTAGCTTCGATTTTTGTGCTATACGCAGTTACTCGTGGGTTCCAGCGCTCCACTGTGCTCTTCTCTAATCTGCCCGGCCCATAGGGTGCCAGTAGTAGTGGCCGCGGCACATTGCGCTCAGATTTTCTACTTTAGGTCAGGTTATGTTAGTTTGGCTTAGGTTTGGAAATCTTTGACTTTTTTGCTGCACACTGCGATTCTATGGATATTTGCGCCATTCTCCATTCTGATATTGTCTGCATGGCCCTGCGGAGGCCAGCAATATTGGTGGCGACACGTCAGGCTGAGTTTGATTACGTTTGGTATCGCACGATTGGTTAGGTTACGATATGTTACCTCTAACTCTTGCGATGTAAACTGCCATGCGGTGGATCTCTGCGCTCCAGTGCGCTATAATATTCTCTGCTTCGCACTGGGGATGCCAGCAACAGTGGTCCCCGCGCGTAAGTTTGAGGTAGATAACACTCTTTTATGTTACGTTTGGTCGAGCTAGGATGGGAAAGCTTTGACTTTTGCACTGTAGACTGCTGCTCGGTTGATGTCTGCGCTCTACTGTGCTGTAATATGATATGATTTGCTCTGGCGATGCCGGCAATAGCGGCCGTGGCACGATAGGTTGCGGTAGGTTACGTTTGGTTAGACTACATTATGTTACGTTTGGTCAGGATCGCTCCGTCTTTTGCGTTATACGCGTGTAATCGGAAGATTTCTGCACTCTGCTGTGTTCAAGTTAGCTCTGCTTGGCTCCGCTGAAGCCTATAATAGTGGTTTCTGCAGGTAAGGTTGAAATAGAGTACGTTTGATTATGTTATGTTCGCTTGGTTCAGGTTTAGGCAGTTTCGAATTTTCTGCAATACTCAGCGATTCCATGGATTCCTGCGCACAATTCTCATCTATTATGCCCTGCTTGGCTCAGCGGAGGCGAGCAATACTGGTCGCGGCACGTTAGGTGGGGTTAGACTACGTTTGGTTTGGTGAGGTTTGGTTTGGTTAGGTTGGGATAGCTTTGACATATGTGCTCAACACTGATATTCTAAGGACTACTGTGCTCTACTGTGCTCTACCATACTCTGCTCGACACTGGGGGCGACAGTAAGAGTGATCTCGGCACGTCAGTTTCAGTTAGGATACGGTTGGCTAGGACATTTTTGTTTGGGTTAGGCTTGGATAGCTTTGACTTTCCTGCTATACATTGCTATATGTTCAATTTCTGCGCTCTACTGCGCCATAGTATGGCCTGCTTGCCTCTGTGGAGGCCAGCAATGGTGGCCTCGGCACGCAAGGTTGAAATATGTTACGCATGGCTTGGCTAGGTTCGAATATGTTTGGTTAGCAAAGCTTTGAATCTTGTGCTATGCACTGCTCTCCGTCCGATATCTGCCACTGCGATGATCTTCTAGAATCTGCTTGACTCCCGGGAGGCCAACAACAGTGGTCGTTGCACGTTTGGTCTATCAAGGTTACGTATGTTTATGTCAGGTTTGGTTAAGTTTGGTCTGGGTGGCTTTGACTTTTGTGCTACACACTGCTATTCGATGGATTCCTGCGCTCCTCCATGCTTTACTATCCCCTGCTCTGCCTCGGGGAGACCAGCCATAGCGGTCGTGGCAATATGGTTTGTCTCAGGTTACGTTTGTTTAGGTTAGGTTTGGTTACGTTCGGTTATGATGGCATCGGC
>NW_016980693.1:0-640 GCF_001483705.2 Eufriesea mexicana | reverse complement strand
GCTCCCCTGTGCTCTAGCATGTACTGCTTTGCTCTCGAAGGTCAGCAGTAGTGGTGTAGGCACTATAGGTTTAGTTAGGTTACGATAGGTTGTGTTATGTTTGGTTTGGTTAGGATAGTATAACTTTGACTTTTCTTACACTGCTGTTCGGTGGGTCTCTGCGCTCTCCATTGTTCTACTATGTTCTGCTGGGCTCTGGGGAGGACAGTAATAGTGGTTTCAGCACGTTAGGTTGAGTTAGGCTACGTTTGGTTAGGTAAGGCTTCGTTAGGTTTGCAGAGGATAGCTGTGACCTTTGTGCTGTACACTACTATATGGTGTATATCTGCGCTCTATTCTGATCCATTGCTCCCTGCTTTGCTGTGGGAATTCCAGAAATAGTTGCCGCGGGTCGTTAGGTTTTGTAAGGTTACGCTTGGCTGCATTAGGTTTGTTTGGGTTGGGTTAGGATATCACTGACTTTCGTGCTGCAGACTGCCTTTTTATGGACTTCTACGCTATACTCTCCCCAAATATGACCTGCTTGGCGATGGGGAGTCCTGCAATACATGGATATGCACGGAGGTTGCGATTGGTTACGTTTGGCTAGGTTAGGTTTGGCCAGGTTTGGTTATGATACCACTTGCTTTACGCTTTACAC
>NW_016980692.1:0-299 GCF_001483705.2 Eufriesea mexicana | reverse complement strand
ATGACCTAACACGACCCAACACAGAAAGACGTAGCACGGCTTAAATAATGCGCGGCGAAAGCTGCTCCTGGCCTTCGCAGAGCCAAGCAGAGTGTAGGAGAGCACAGTATACCACAGAAATACGCAGAATGGCAGCGAATGTCATAAATGTCAGAGCTATTCTATCCTAACCTAACATAACGTAACGTAAGCAAACGTAGCCTAGCACAGCCGAATGTGACGAGGCCACCAATACCGGCGTCCCCAGGGGCAAGCAGAATGTACTAGAGCGCAGCAGAGAGGAGAAATCCTACGCCTTG
>NW_016980691.1:0-527 GCF_001483705.2 Eufriesea mexicana | reverse complement strand
TTTCTTATGATTTCGTGGTGAGGTGACTTTCTAGCTTAAATAAGGAGGAAGGATTCTATTGGCAAGCTATGGCCATTGCAATTCTATAGTATCTGAGTGGAAAATTAAATTTATGGTTCTGAGTGAAAAATTCAATTTATTGACATTTTCGACTAATATCGTCGTGAGCTGTTGTCCTTGCATGTGTAAGGAGGAAAGATTCTACAGGCTAGTTATAGCCATTGCAATGCTATAGAATCTGGCTGGAAAATTCAATTCTATTGACATGTTCGACTAACATCGCGGTGAGCTAAATTTCTTGGATGCATATGGACGAAAGATTCTATTGGCGTGCTACAGCCATTGAAATTCTGCAGTATCTGGATGGAAAATTCAATTTTTTTGACATTTTCGACTAATATCGTGGTGAGCTGGCATCCTTGCATAAATTACGAGGAAAGATCCCATTGGCACGATATAGCCACTGCAATGCTGTAGCATCTGGATCGAAAATTCAATTTCAAAGACATTTTCGAATAATATCGTGG
>NW_016980690.1:0-299 GCF_001483705.2 Eufriesea mexicana | reverse complement strand
CAGTAGAGAGCAGAAATCGCCGCATTGCAGTCAATAGCACAGAAGCCGTAGTCATCCTCACCTCACCTGACCTAAACAAACCTAACCCAACGCAGCATAACACAATATGACGTGCCACGGCCACTGCTCCTGGACTTCCAGAGCAACGCAGAATGTAGTAGAGCACCGTATATCACAGAAACCTACAGAAAAACTGTGTATGGCACGATAGTCGGTGCTATTCTAGCATAACTTGGCCTAACCTAACATGTCCGAGCGCAACCTAACTCAGCCTGACGAGCCACGACAACTGTCGCTCG
>NW_016980689.1:0-929 GCF_001483705.2 Eufriesea mexicana | reverse complement strand
GCACAATGCCCTAGAGCAGAGTGGAGCGCAGAAGTCATGCGAATTCCAGTGTATAGCACGAAAGTCGAAGATCACCGGAACGAGCTTAACCAAACAGGACCTAACAAAACGTAACATATCCCAGACTAACGTACCCAGACCACTAATGCTGGCCCCTCCCCAGCGACAAGCAGAAAATGTTAGAGCACAGTAGAGCGCAGAAAGCTGCTGACAGGAATGTATAGCACAAAGGTCAAGCCTATCCTGTCCTAACCTCACCAAACGTAACATAACCAAACGTAGCATTACACACCCTAACGTGTGGAGACCACTATTGCTGTCCAGCACAGCGCCGAGCATAACGCTGTAGAGCGCCGTAGAACGCAGATATACACCTCACTACAGTGCAAAGCGCCAAAGTAGAACATACCCTAACTTAACCTGACATAACCAGACCTACCCAAACGTTGTGTAACTAACCATAGCGTGACGAGGCTGATATTTTTGGCATACCAGATCCAGGAAGAACGTGTTACGACACAGTAGAAAGCTGAAATCCTCCGAAGAGCAGTGTATAGCACAAAAGTCAAGCCTGTAGTGTACTAACCTAGCCAAAGGTAACATCATCATACACAACGTTACTCAACCCAACCCGGTGAGACTACTAATGCTGGCTTCACCATAGCCAAGAAGAATGTACTAGAGCACAGTCGATGACAGGAATCCACGGAATAACAGTGTACAGCACGAAAGTCGTAGCTACCCAAACCAAAGGTAACCTAACGCGACCTAGCCAAACGTAACATGACCCAACCTAACGTGCCAAGACCAATATTGCTCGCACCCAGGAGAAAATCAGAGTATAGAAGTGCAATGTAGATCGCAGAAATCCACCGAATAGCAGTGTATAGCACAAAAGTCAAGGCCACCGTTTCCTAACCTAGCCAAAC
>NW_016980688.1:0-5937 GCF_001483705.2 Eufriesea mexicana | reverse complement strand
AGTGGTCACGGCACGTTAGGTTGAGTTCCATTGCGTTCGGTTAGGTTACGTTTGGTTAGGTTAGGATATTGTAGCTCTGACTTTTGTGCTATACATTGCCATTCGTTGTATTTCTGCGGTCTGCATTGCTCTAATATGATCTGCTCGTCTCTGTGGTGGTCAGCAACAATAATCTCGGCACATTATTTTCAGTTATGCTACGTTCGGTTAGGTTAGATTAGGACAGGTTGGGCTAGGATGCCTCAAATTTTTGTACTATACATTGCAATTCGGTGGATTAATGCGCTCTACTGTGCTCTGGTATATTGTGGTTGGCTCTGGGTAGGCTAGCAATAGTGGTCTCGGCACGTTAGTTTGTGTTAAGTTTCGTTCGGCTATGCTACGTATGGCTATGTTTAACTAGGGTAGCTTCGACTATTGTGCTATGCACTGCGGTTCTATCTATTTGAGAGCGCCAATCCTCCCTAGTATGTTCTGCTTGTCGATGTGAGGCCAGCAATTTTTGACTCGGCACGTTAGGCTTAGTTAGTCTACGATCGGTTAGGTTAATTTGGTTCAGTTTGCGTCAGGGTTTTCTTGACTTTTGCGCTTTTCACAACTATTTGGTCGCTTCCTGCACTCTTCGGTGCTCCAGTAGATTCTGCTTGTCTCCGGGGAGGCAAGCAACGGTGGTATCGGCTCGCCATATTAAGTTAAGTTACGTTTCTTTATATTACGCTTGGCTAGGTTAGGCCTGTATAGAGTTCACTTTTGTGCTGAAGCCTGCTATTCGGTGGATACCTTCGCAAACTCTGCTCTGCCCTGGGGAGGCCAGCAATAGTGGTCGCGGCACGTTAGGTTGAGTTCGATTGCGTTCGGTTAGGTTACGTTATCTTGGGTTATGTTGGGCTGGCTTTGACTTTTGTGCTACACACTGCTATTCTGTGGACTTCTGCGCTCTACCGTGTGCTATCACACTCTGCTTGTCTCTGGGGACGCCAGGAATGTTGGTCGCGGAACGTTAGGTTGAGTTATGATGCGTATGGTTGGTTATGGTTTGGTTAGGTTAGGACAGGATGGCCATGGTTTTGTGCTATACACTCCTATTCGGTGTATCTCTGAGCTCTACCGTGGTCTAGTATGCTCTGTTTGGCTTGGGTAAAACAGCAACCGAGTTCTCGTCATGTTACTCTGTGTTAAGCTACGTTTGGTCGTGATTGGTTAGGTTGGGGAAGGATAGCTTTGACTTTTCTGCTGTACACTGCTATTCGATGGATTTCTGCAATAAACTCTTCTCTGATATGCTCCGATTGGCGCTGCTGCGTCCGGTAATAGTGGACTCGGCACGTTAGGTTCAGACAGGCTGCGTTCTGTTTGGTTACGCTTTGTGAGGTTAGGAATGTATAGCCTTGACTTTTGTGCTATACGCTGCTATTCGGTGGATATCTGCCCCCTACTGCTATGTAATGCTCCCTGCTTTGGTCTGGGAATGCTTGAAGTGGTGGCTGCTGCGCGTTAGGACCAGATAGGTTACGCTAGGTTAGGATAGGTTTATTTGGGTTTGATGTGGATATGTTTGGCATTTGTGCATTGCACTGCCATTCTATGCGCCTCTGCGCTCGTCTCTCTTCTAATATGCCCTGCCTGGCGATGCACAGGCCAGCAATTGTGGGCTGGGTACGTTAGGTTGGGATTGGTTACGTTTGATTGTGCCACGGTAAGTCAGCTTTAGTTAGGATATCCCTTACTTTTGTGCATTACACTGCTTTTCGGACGATTCCAGCGTTCTACAATGCTGTGAAATAATCTGCTTAGCTCTCACGAGGCCAGCAATGGCTTTCGTAGCACATCAGGTTCTGTTGCGTTACGTATGCTTATGTTACTGTTGGTTAGGTCAGGAGAGGGCACCTTTGACTTTTGTGCCATACTCCGTTATTCGGAGGATTTCTACGCTCTACATTTTTCTACTGCTCTCTGCTCGACACTGGGGATGCCGGTAATTGTGTTCTCGGCAGATTAGGCTGTGGTAGGCTACGTTTGTTTATGTTATGGTAGTTTGGGTTAGATTAGGATTGCTTTGACTTTTGTGCCACGCACTGCAGTGCGGTGGACTGCTGCGCTCGACTGGGCCCTTGTATGTTCTGCTTGGCTATGGGGAGGCCAGCAGCAATGGTCGCCGCACGTTAGGTTAAGTTACAATACGTTCGGTCGTTTTAGGCTGCGTTGCGTTAGCTAACGGCAGCTTCGACTTTTGCGTTACATAGTGCGATTCTACGGACTTCTGCGCTCTCCTTGCCCTACCATAATCTGCCAGAATCTGGGGAGGCCAGCAATAATGGTTGCGGCACTTTGCTTTGAGTTATGTTACGCTAGGCTATGCTTGTATTTGCTGGGTTAGGAAAGGATCGATACACTTTTGTGCTATACACTGCTATTCGGTGGATTTCTGCGCTCTACTTTGCTAGAATATATTCTTCTTTGTCCTCGGGTGTCTAGCAATAGTAGTCGCGACACGTTATGTTGAGTTATGCTTCGTTTGGCCAAGTTACGTTTGTATGGGCTGGGTCTGGATGGCTTCGACTTTTCTGCAATACCCTGCGATTCTATGAATATCTGCGCTCTACTCTCCTCCAATATCTTCCGCATGGCCATGGGGAGGCAACAATAGTTGTCTCCGCACGCTAGCATGTGTTATGTTACGTCTGGTTACATTATGTTTTTTCAGGTTAGGGTAGTGTAGCTTTGACTTTTGTGCTGTACACGGCTATATGATGAATTTCTGCGCTCTACCGGGCTCTATTATGTTCTTCTTGGCTTAGGGGAAGTCTCCAATGGTGGTCTCGGCATGCTAGGTTTGATTAGCATACGTTTGTTAATATTACGTTTGGATAGGTTAGGACTGGATTGGGTGGACTTGTGTGCTATATACTGCTCCTCGGTGGATTTCTGCGCTAAACGTTGCTCTACTATACTCTGCTAGATATTGGAGGGACCAGCAACAGCGGCCGTGGCAAGATTGGTCGGTTTAGGTTACATTTGGTTAGGATAGATGAGGCTACGTTTGGTTAGGGTGACACTTACTTTTGTGCTACTCACTGCTATCCTATGGGCTTGTGCGCTCCACTGTGCGCTATCATAATCTGCTTGTATCTGTGGACGCCATGAATAGTGGTCTCCGCACGTTAGGCTGAGTTACGTTACGTTTGGTTTCGTTACGCTTGTCCGGTTAGGGTAGGATAGCTTCGACTTTCGCGCTATAGACTGCTACACGGTTGACTTCTGCGTTCTACTGTACTCTAATGTGTGCTGCTTGCCTCTGGGAAGGCCAGAAATAGTGGTCTCGGAACACTAGGTTGTGTTAAGTTAAGTTTTGCACAGCAAGGTTTGGTTTGGTTTGGTTCGGGTATGTGGAAGCCAGCAATAGTGGCCGTGGAATGTTTGGTCATGTTACGTTTGGATTGGTAAGGATAGGTTATGTTTGGTTATGGTGACTTTCTCTTTTGTGCTGCACACTGCTATTCTGTGACTTTCTGCACTCTACTGTGCTCTAGTATATTCTGCTTGACTATGGGTGGGACAGCAATGTGGGTCTCGTCACGTTTGCCTTATTTATGTTGCGTCTGGTTATGTTGCGTTTAGCTAGGTTAGGATATGATAGCTTAGACTTTTGTGCTATACACTGCTATTCGGCGGATTTCTGCGATCTATACTGCTATACTATGCTGCGCGCGAATCTCGGCAGGCCAGCAACAGTGTCACGGCACGCTATTTTGTGTTAGGTTACCTTTGGATATGTTAGGTTACGGCGTATTAAGTTAGAATTGCTTCGAATGTTGTGATACACACTGCTATTCTATGGAATTCTGCGCTATTCATGGAGCTATCACACATTGCTTTTCTCTGTGGACGCCAGGAGTAGTGCCCCCGGCACGTTAGGTTGTGTCATGTTACGTTTGGCTAGGACGGGGTTGGTAATGTTTGGTTGGGATAGCTTTGACTTTTGTGGTGTACACAGCTATACGGTCGATTTCAGCGTCCTAGATTGGTCTGCTGTACTCTGTTTGGCTCTCGTGAGGCCAGCAATGGTGACAGTGTCAACCCAGTTTGGGTTACGCTACGTTTGTCTGTGTTACGTTTGGTTAGGTTAGGAGAGCATAGCTTCGGCTTTTTTGATATACCCTGCTTTTCGGTGGATTTCTGCACTCTAGAGTGCTCTAATATGGTCTACTTGTCTTTGGGGATGCCAGCAATAGTGTCGGCACCTTGGGTAGAGTTAGGCTACGTTGGTATAGGCTATGATAGCTTGGGTGAGGCATGGATAGCATCTACTTTCGTGTTGTACCCTGCTATTCGGTGGATTTCTGCGCTCTACAGTGCACTACTATACTCTTCTCGAACCTGGGAAGACCAGCAATGGTGGTCGCGGCACGTTAATATGGGTTATATTACGTTAGGCTCTGTTTCGATTTGTTTGGTTAGGAAACGTTTGAATTAACTGTTGCGCTATACACGGCTCTTCGGTGGATTCCAGCGCTCTTCTGTGCTATAATATATTCTGTTTTGCTCTGGTAAGGTCAGCAATAGTGGTACCGTTGCGTTAGATTAAATTAGGATTCCTGCGCTCTCCACTGCTCTAGTATATTCCGATTGTCCCTGGCTATGTCAGCAACAATGGCCTCAGCACATTAGGTTGAGCTAGATTTCGTTTGGTTATGTAACGATTGGCTAGGTCAGATTAGGATAACTTCTATTTTTGTGCTGTACACTGACTTTCGGTGGACTCCTGCACTCGACTGTGTCCTTATATGCTCTGCTTGGCTCGGGGGGTGACAGCAGTAGAGGTCCGGGCGCGTTAAGATTTGTTATGCTACGATTGGCTAGGTTATGTTATTCTGGGTTAGGTTTGCATTGCTATGACCTTCGTTAATGCCGAGGAATTCTGTGCCCTACTCTGCTCTACTACAGTCTGCTCGAATCTGAAGAGGTGAGCAATAGTCGTCGCGGCAAGTTATTTTGATTTATTTCACGTTCGGCTACGTTACGATTTGTTAGGTTAGGAAATGGTGGCCTTAACTTTTGCACTATACGCACCATTTCGGTGAATGCTGCGCTCTACAGTGCTCTAATATGTTCTGCTTTGCCGTAAGGAAGTCAGAAATTGTGCTGTAGGCACGTTAGGTTGGGTTATGCTTGTTTGGTTATGTTACACTTGGTTAGGTTATGATAGGATGACTTTGACTTATGTGCAATACACTGCTATTCGGTGGATTCCTGCGCTCCTCGTTGCTCTGCTCTACTCTGTTAGGCTCTGGGGAGACCAGCAATAGCGGCAGTGGCCCTATTGTTTGAGTTATGTTGCACTTGGATAGGTCCGGTTATGTTACGTTTGGCAGGAATGGCTTTGACTTTTGTGTTACACATTGGTATTTGGTGGATCTCTGCACGTTTTGTGTTACACATTGGTATTTGGTGGATCTCTGCACTCCACTATGATATAATACGTTCTGCTCGGCTCTGGAGAGGCCAGGAATGGAGGCCCCGTCTGGATAGGTTTAGCTATCCCACCTTTGATTAGGTTAGGTTCGGTGTGGTTAGGTACGGATATCTTTGACTTTTGTGCTCTACACTGCTGTTTGGTGGCCTTCTGCGCTCTAATGCGCTCCAGCATATTCTGTTTGCCCTTGAGAGTTTAGCAATAATGGTCGATGCAGATAATATTGAGCTACGCTATGACTGGTTAGGCTCCGTTTTGTTTGGGTTAGGCTTGGATAGCTTAGGCTTTTCTAATATACACAACGATTCTATGGATTTCTGAGCTTCACTGTCCACTAATATGTGCTGCTTGGCTCTCGTGAAGCCAGCAATCGTTGTTGCGGCACGTCAAGGTGTGTTATGTTGCGTTTGGTAATTTTAAAATTGGATATGTTAGGAGGTGGTAGCTTTGACTATTGTGCTGAT
>NW_016980687.1:0-963 GCF_001483705.2 Eufriesea mexicana | reverse complement strand
AAGGCCAAGCTGATTGTAGCAGAGCGCAGTCGATCGTAGAAATTCATCGAAATACAGTGTACAGCACGAAAGTCAAAGCTACGTTTACCGAACCTACCACAACCTTATCTAACCAAACGTAACATAACTGATCCCAACATGCCGAGACCACTATTATTGGCCACCCCAGGGCCAAGCAGAGCATATTAGAACACATTAGAGCGCCGTAATCCACGGAATAGCATCGTTTAGCACAAACGTCGTAGTAGCCAATCCTAACCTAGCCAAACGTGACACACCCGATCGTACTCTAACAGAACCTGGTATTACGACACCACAATTTCCGGCCACGGCAGAGACAAGCAGGATGTACTGGAGCACATTAGAGCACAGAAATCCGCCGCACTGCAGTGAATGGCACAAAAGCCATAGATAACCCAACCCAGCCTGACACAATCTAACCAGACCAAGCAGAGCATAACCCAAAATGACGTATTGACATAATCTAACCAGACCAAGCAGAGCATAACCCAAAATGACGTGCCACGACCACTGCTCCTTGCCTAGCCAGAGCAAAGCAGATTGTAGTAGAGCACTTTAGATAAGAGAAATCCGTCGAAAATCTGTGCAAAGCACAAAAGTCAATGCAGCCTATTCTAACCTAGCCAAACGCAACACAGCTAAACGTAGCACAGCTCAACCTGACTACATGACGAGACCACAATGGCAGGCCTCCAGAGAGAAAACCAGAATGTTCTAGAGCACAGCAGTGCGCAGAAATCAAATGCATATCAATGTATAGCACAAAAGCCAAACATATCCTGACCTAATATGGCATAACATAACCTATCCAAACGTAGTGTACCAAACATAACGTGACGAGGCCAATACTGCTGGCCTTCACGCAGCCAAGCAAGATATACTAGAGGCCAGCAGGATGCAGAAATCCGCCGCACTGAATTGTACAGCACAATGGTCAAACAC
>NW_016980686.1:0-983 GCF_001483705.2 Eufriesea mexicana | reverse complement strand
TCTATAGCATTGCAATGGCTATAGCACGGCAGTAGAATCTTTCCTCCTTATATCCGCAAGAGACATAGGTCAACACGATATTAGTCGAAAATGTCATTAAAATTGAATTTTGCAGCTAGATTGTATTGCATTGTAATGGCTATGGAATGCAATAACAGCATCTATCCTTCTTATTTATGTAAAAGAGTTAGCTCACCACGATATTAGGCGAAAATGTAAGTAAAATTGTATTTTCCAGCCAGATTCTATAGCACTTCAATGGCTATAGCAAGCCAATAGTGTCTTTCCTCATTATATATGCAAAAAAGCCAGCTCACCACGATATTAGGCGAAGATGTCGATAAGAT
This sequence comes from Eufriesea mexicana, assembly GCF_001483705.2. Lineage (NCBI taxonomy): Eukaryota > Metazoa > Arthropoda > Insecta > Hymenoptera > Apidae > Eufriesea > Eufriesea mexicana. The sequence goes on along the minus strand of NW_016980686.1, from coordinate 636 downwards.
TGCATTTTCCAGTCAGATTCTATAGCATTGCAATGGCTATAGCACGCCAGTAGAATCATTCCTCCTAATATATGCAAGAAAGTTAGGTCACCACGATATTAGTCGAAAATGTCAGTAAAACTGAATTTTCACGCCATATTATAAAGCACAGCAATGGCTATAGCAAGCCAATAGGCTATTTCTTCCATATCTATGCAAGAAAGATAGCGCACCACGATATTAGTAGAAAATGGCAATAAAAATGAACTTTCCAGCCAGACTCTATAGCATTACAATGGCAATAGCACGCCAATAGGGTAATTCTTCCATATCTATGAAAGAATGTTTTTTCACCATGATATTAGGCGAAAATGTCAATAAAAATGTATTTTCCAGGCAGATTCAATAGCATTTCAATGGCTATATCACCCCAAGAGTATCTATCGTCCTTATTTATGGAAGAAATTTAGGTCTCCATGATATTAGTCGAAAATGTCAATAAAATTGAATTTTCGAGACAGATTCTATAGCATGGCAATGGGTATAGCACGACAGTAGAGCCTTTCCTCCCTATATATGCAAGAAGATTAGGTTACCACGATAATAGCCGAAAACGTCAATCAAATTGAATTTTCCAGCCAGAGTCTATCGCATTGC
>NW_016980685.1:0-571 GCF_001483705.2 Eufriesea mexicana | reverse complement strand
CGTAACATAGTCAAACGTAACCCAACTCAAATTAACGAGCCGCGACCACAATTACTGGCCTCAACAGACTCAAGCGGAACACATTAGTGGCGAGTAGGACGCAGAAATCCATGAAGTCGCAGTGTATATCAGAAAAATCAAAGCTACACAAGCCTAACCCAAAGGAATGTGATATAACCAAACATAGCCTAACTCAACCTAACTTGCCGGGACCGCTATTGCTGCCCCCCCCCCAGAGCGAAGCAGAGCATATTAGAGCACAGTAGAGCGCAGGAAGCGTCGGTATAGTAGTGCATAGCACAAAAGTCATAGCTACCCTGTCCGAACCTGACCAAACGTAACGTAACCAAACGCAGACAAAAATAACCTTATTTGCCGAGACCAGTATTGCTGGCATCCCAAGAGCCAAGCAGAATGTACTGGATCACAGTAGAGCGCACAAGTCCATCGAAAAGCGGTTTATAGCATAAGAGTCAAAGCTATCCTATCCTAACCTATCCAATCGTAGCATTACCGAACCCGGCATAGCAAAACCTATCGTGCCGCGACCACATTTGCTGGCCTGCACAGA
>NW_016980684.1:0-544 GCF_001483705.2 Eufriesea mexicana | reverse complement strand
GCCTAACAAAGCCTAACGCGCCGAGACCACTATTGCTGGCCTCCCGGAGCAAAGCAGGGAATACCAGAACGCACTCGAGCGTAGAAGTCGGAGGTTATCAGTTTAAACCACAAATGTCAAAGCTATCATACGCTAACCTCACCAAACGTAATATGCCCGAACGTAGCATGGCACAACCTAACGTGCGGAGAACACTATTGCTGGCCGCCCCAGATCGAAGCAGAAAATACTGAAGCACAACGGAGCGCAGAAGCCCAACGAATAGCAGTGTATATCACAAAATTCAATGATGACATTACCTAACCTGGCCCTACCTAACCTACCCAAACTTAGTGTAACAAAGCATAACGTGACGAAGCCAATATTGCTGTCCTCCACTGAGTCAAGCAGAGAAAATTAGAGCACTTTGGTGACCAGAAATACGCCGAATAGCACTGAATTACACAAGAGTCTGACTAACCTATCCCAACCTAGCCAAACGTAACAACCAGAACGTAGCCTAACTCTACCTAGCATGTCGGGATCACTATTGATGGCGTCCAGA
>NW_016980683.1:1219-1749 GCF_001483705.2 Eufriesea mexicana | reverse complement strand
AATAAACTCACCACGTTATTAGCCGAAAATGTCAATAGAATTGATTTTTCCAACCAGATTCTTCGGCGCTGCAATGGCAATAGCTCCCCAATAGGATCTTTCCGTCTTATTTACGAAAGGAAGGTAGCTCACCACGATATTATGTCGAAAATGTCAATGAAATTGTATTTTCCTGCCAGATTCTACAGGATCGCAATGGCTATAGCATGCCAAAAGGATCTTTCCTCCATACTTATGCCAGGAAGCTTGCTCACTACGATATTAATCGAAAATGTCAATGAAATTGAACTTTCCAGCCCGCTTCTGCAGCATTGCAATGACTATAGCACGCCAGAAGGATCTTTCCTCCTTACTTATGCATGGAAGTTAGCTCACCACCATATTAGTCGTAAATGTCAAAAAAATTAATTTTTCCAGCCAGATTCTTCGGCATTGCAATGACAATAGCACGCCAATAGAATTTTTCCGTCTTATTTACGCAAGGAAGTTGGCTCACCACGATATTAGTCGAAAATGACAATAAAATTGAA
>NW_016980683.1:761-980 GCF_001483705.2 Eufriesea mexicana | reverse complement strand
AAAATTGAATTTTCCAGCATGATTCTATAGCATTGCAATGGCTATAGCACGCCAAAAGCATCTTTCTACCATACTTATGCCGGGAAGCTAGCTCACAACGATATTAACCGAAAATGTCTTTAAAATTTAATTTTCCATTCAGATTCTATAGCATTGCAATGGCTATAGCTCGCCAATAGAATCTTTCTTCCATGTTTATGCAGGAAAGTTATCTCACCA
>NW_016980683.1:291-704 GCF_001483705.2 Eufriesea mexicana | reverse complement strand
GCATGCCAACAGAATCGTTCCTCCTGATTTATGGAAGAAAGTTAGCTCACCACCATATTAGTCGAAAATGATAATAAAATTGATTTTTCCAGCCAGATTCTTTGGCATAGCAATGGCAATAGCACGCCAGAAGGATCTATCCTCCGTACTTATGCAAGGAAGTTAGCTCATCACCATATTAGTCGTAAATGTCAATAAAATTGATTTTTGCTGCCAGATTCTTTGGCATTGAAATGGCAATAGCACGCCAATCTAATGTTTCATCCTTACATATGCAGGAAAGCTATATCACCAAGATATTAGTCGAAAATGTCAATAAAACTGAATTTTCCTTCCAGATTCTGCAGGATTGCAATGGCTATAGCACGCCAAAAGTATCTTTCCTCCATACTTATGCCAGGAAGCTAGCTCAC
>NW_016980683.1:0-244 GCF_001483705.2 Eufriesea mexicana | reverse complement strand
TTTCCAGCCCGTTTCTACAGCATTGCAATGACTATAGCACGCCAAAAGGATCTTTCCTCGTTACTTATGCAAGGAAGTTGGCTCACCACGATATTAGTCGTAAAAGTCAATAAAATTGAATTTTGCAGCCAGGTTCAATAGCACTGCAGAGCCTATAGCACGACAATAGAATCTTTCCCAAGTATTTATGCGAGAAAGATAACTCACCACGATAATAGCCGAAAATGTCAATAAAATTGAATTT
>NW_016980682.1:0-598 GCF_001483705.2 Eufriesea mexicana | reverse complement strand
AAAAATTTGAATTTTCCAGCAAGATTCTATAGCAGACCAATGGTTATAGCACGCCAATAGGATATTTCCTCCTTATTTATGCAAGGAAGATAGCTCACAACGATATCAGTGCATAATGTCAATAAAATTGAATTTCCCTTCCAGATTCTATAGCTTTGCAATGACTAGAGCACGCGAACAGAATGTTTCCTCCTTACTTACGCAAGGAAGTTAGCTCACCACGATATTAATCGAAAATGTCAACAAAATTGTATTTTCCAGCCACAATCTATATCATTGCGATGGCTATATCACTCAAAAAGCATCTTTCCTCCTTACTTAAGCAAGGAAGAAAGCTCACCACGATATTAGTCGAATAAATGTCAATAAAATTCAACTTTCCAACCACATTCTAAAGCAATGCAATGGCTATAGCTCGCCAATAGAATGTTTCCTCCGTATTTATACAATAAAGTTGGCTCACCACGATATTAGTTGAAAATGTCAATAAAATTGAATTTCCCAGGTAGATTCGATAGCTTTGCTATGCCAATAGCACGCCAATAGAACATTTCCTCCTTATTTATGCAAGAAAGTTAGCTCACAGCAATGTTAGTCT
>NW_016980681.1:0-534 GCF_001483705.2 Eufriesea mexicana | reverse complement strand
CAGCAATTCTATAATAATCAGTATATATTACGGCTATGGCTGAAGATATCTACAACTGAAAGTACGGCAATCTGTGTATCCGTCTGCAGTTCACTGTAGTCGTTTGATTAACCTGTTCAGTGATGCCTTGAATTCTGTAGGAATTGCAGAATGGCAAAAGACAGATACGTCATACCTCGAGATACTATCAATTGACATAACTGTACTGAGTGCAGCCATCATCACATTACTGCAGCCGTTGTATGAATATATTAATTGAAGGTTATTCCACAGTCGTTGTGGAATAGTCAATGTGTAAATCAGATATGGCTAGAGATGTTAACGACACACAGTATGGTTGCTGGACATCTACCGATACAGTCCTGCAGCCAGTGGATTCATCTCTTCAGTGAAGATTTAAGTTGCACAGTCATTACAGAATAACCAGTATATACTTTAGACCTGGCTAGAGATACTGACTGCTCGGTACGATAGTTGGTACGTCCACCAACAGAGCACAATAGCCTTTGGAACGTTCTGTTCAGTGATGATACG
>NW_016980680.1:0-547 GCF_001483705.2 Eufriesea mexicana | reverse complement strand
ACATAGCCCAGCCTAACGTGCCGACAGCGATACTGCTGGCCTCCCCCTGGCGAAGCAGAATGTTCAAGGGCACAGTGGTGCGTAGAAATCAACCGAATTGCTGTGCATATATAGCACTAAAGTGAAAGCTGTCCTATCCAAACTTAGCCTAACCTAACCTACACGAACGAAACCTAACGCAGCATAACGTGCCGAGGCCACTATTGCTGGTCTTCCTAGCGACAGGCTGAATACTAGAGCACTGCAGCGCGCCGAAAACGACCGAACAGTAGTGTACATGGCAAAAGTCGGGGTTATCACCTCCTGGTATAGCCAATCGTAACATAACCAGATGTAATTTAACACAGCCTAACGTGCAGCGACCGCGATTGCTGGCGTCCTCACAGCGAAGCAAAACATATTCGTGGACAGTAGAACGTAGAAGTCCATAGAATCGCGGTGTATATCAGTAAAGCCTAAACTACGCATGCCTAACCAAAACCAGCAGGATTTATCCAAACATAGCCTAACTCAGCATAACTTGCCGCGAACAATATAGCTGGACTCC
>NW_016980679.1:0-329 GCF_001483705.2 Eufriesea mexicana | reverse complement strand
GCTGACCTTCCCAGACTAAAGCAGAATACGCTAGAGCACAGTATAGCGTGGAAATACAGAGAAAAGCAGTGTGTAGCATAAAAGTCAAAGCTATCATAACCAAGCTTAGCTAAGCCTAACCAAACCAAAGGTAACCTGACTAGATCAAACGTGCCACGACCACCATTTCGGGCCTGCCCAGAGACTAGCAGATGCTAGTACAGCAATGCAGAGCGCGGATATCGACCGCATGGCAGTGCATAACACAAAAGTCAAAGCCATAATATCCAAACTTAGTCCAACCTATCCTAACCAAACGTTACAAACCTCAACCAAACCTGCCAGGACCG
>NW_016980678.1:371-921 GCF_001483705.2 Eufriesea mexicana | reverse complement strand
TGATGGATGTATGGTTGGACGGAGGTATGGATTGATGGATGTGTGGATGGACGGAGGTATGGACGGATGGACTTATGGATGTACGGATGTATAAATGTATGGATGTATGGGTGGATTGATGTACGGATGGATGGATGGATGGATGTATGAATGTATGGATGTATGCATGTATGGATGTATGTATGTATGAATGTACGGATGTAAGAATGTACGGATGTATGCATGTATGGATATATATATGTATGTATGTATTGATTTATGCATCTATGCGTGTGTGGATGGATGGATGTATGGATGGTTGATTGTGTGCATGGCAGGATATATGGATGGATGGATGTATGGATGTACAGGTGTATGGATGCATGAATGTATGGTTGTATGTATGTATGTATGTATGGATGTATGGATGCATGAATGTATGTTTGTATGGATGTATGTACGTATGGATGTATGGATGGATGGATGTATCGAATGATAGACGTTCGAATGGATGGATTTATGGTTTTTGGCGGTGTGCATGTATGGATGTATGGATGGATGGATGTATGGA
>NW_016980678.1:0-309 GCF_001483705.2 Eufriesea mexicana | reverse complement strand
GTATGGAAGGATGGGTGTATGGATGGGTGAATGTATGGATTGATGGCCGTATGAATGGATGGATGTATGGATGGACGGATGTACGGATGAATGCATGTGCGGAAGAATGGATGTATGTATGGGTGGATGTATGGATGAATGAATGGATGGACGTATATATGTATGGATGCATGTATGGATGGAGGTATGGATGGATGGATTTACGTATGTATGGATGTATGAATGTACGGATGTATGGATGGATAGATGTATGGATGTATGCATCGACGGTTGGAAGTTCGGATGATAGGATTTATGGATGTATCAATG
>NW_016980677.1:0-932 GCF_001483705.2 Eufriesea mexicana | reverse complement strand
CGTAACATAACTGAATCTAACATGACGAAACCACCATTCCTGACCTCCACAGAGACGAGCAGGTTGTATTAGAGCGCAGTAGTGAGCAGAAATGTACGGCATTATGAATCAAGCAGAAGCCGTTGACATCGTAACCTAACCTGGCCTAGCCTAACCCAACAAAACGAAGCATGGCTCATAGGCACGTGCCACTACCACTGCTCCTGGACACAACTGAGCCCAGCAGAGCGTAGCAGAGCAGAGTGGATCACAGAAATCCACAGAATAACAGTGCATAGTACGAAAGTCGTAGCTATCCTAATCAAACTTAACCTAGCCTTGCCCAACCAAACGTTACCTAACAAAACCTGACGTCCCACGAACACTATTGCTAGCCTCCCCAGAGCCTAGCAGAGTATAGTAGAGCAATCTCGAGGGCAGAATTCCACCGAATAGGAGTGTATAGCACAAAAGTCAAAGAAATCCTAACCGAGCCTTCCTATCCTAACCAAACGAAACGTACCCTTACTCAAACTGACGTGCCGAGACCACTATTACTGACCACCCCAGAGCATATTATAGCAAATGAGAGCGCAGGAGGCCACCGTGTAACGGTATAGAGCAGACAAGGCAAAGTATCCTATCCTAACCTTGCCAAACGCAGCATAAGGAAGCGAAACCTAACTCAACCTAACATGACGAGACAAATATTTCTGGCCTCCGCAAATACAAGCAGAAGGCACTAGGGCACAGTAGTGCATAGAAACACACCGCACTGCAGTGAAGACCACAAAGGTCGAATTTATCGTACCCTAACCTGACCTAACCTAACCTATCGATACGTAGCGTAAATCATCCTGACTTGCCAAAGTCGCTATTGCTGCCCCCATCCCCAGCGCCAAGCAGAAGATATTAGAACGCAGTGGAGCGCAGAAATCCGCGGACAGCAGTGC
>NW_016980676.1:0-631 GCF_001483705.2 Eufriesea mexicana | reverse complement strand
ACAAAAGTCAACACTGCCCTATCCTAACCTCACCAAATGAAACACAACCGAACGAAGCATATCACAGCATAACGTGCCGAGACTACTATTGTTGCCCCCCCCCCGCAATAAGCAGAACATGCTGTGCGCAGCTGAACGCAGAAATCCACCTGATTGCAGCATACAGCGCAAAAGTCAAACATACCCTGATCTAACAGGTCCTAACAGAACCTGTCCAAAAGTAGTGTAACTCAACATAATCTGACGAGACCAATATTGCCGGCTTCTCCAGAGCAAGCGGAGCATATTAGAGCGCATGAGTGCGCAGAAATCCTCCGAATATCAGTGTATAGCGCAAAAGTCAAAACTATCCTATCCTAATATATACAGTCAACACAACCAAATGAAACATATCTATACCCAACTTCACGAGGCCACTATTGCCGGCCTCGAGAATGACGAGCAGAATGTATGAGAGTTCAGTCGATGGCAGAAATCCACCGCATTTCTATGAACAGCAAAGAAGCAGTTGATATGGTAACAAAACTTGACCTAATCTAACCTAACCGAACTTAGCGTAACTCAATAGGACGTGCCGCCACCACTGCTCCGGGCCTCCGTAGAGCAAAGCAGAATGCGGTAGAGTACAGTA
>NW_016980675.1:0-618 GCF_001483705.2 Eufriesea mexicana | reverse complement strand
AGACCTATTTTCAGGCAAGTAGATGTCTGTACTTTTCATTGGATTGAAGGCGGTTGGCGATCTGTTCACCAAGCTATAACAGATTATGGATTTTGTATGGACCGATTCTCAGGCTAGTAGATGGCGGTACTTGCAATTGGAATGAAGGGGATACGCGATCTATACGCCTAGCTATAACAGATTATAAATTTTGAATAGACCTATTTTCAGGCAAGTAGATGTCTGTACTTTTCATTGGATTGAAGGCGGTTGGCGATCTGTTCACCAAGCTATAACAGAATACAGATCTTGAATAGATATATTATCTGGCAAGTAGGTGTCTGTTCTTTTCATTCGATTGAAGGCGGTTGGCGATCTGTTCACCAAGCTATAACAGAATACAGATCTTGAATAGATATATTATCTGGCAAGTAGGTGTCTGTTCTTTTCATTCGATTGAAGGCGGTTGGCGATCTGTTCACCAAGCTATAACAGAATACAGATCTTGAATAGATATATTATCTGGCAAGTAGGTGTCTGTTCTTTTCATTCGATTGAAGGCGGTTGGCGATCTAATCACCACGCTATAACAGATTATAGATTTTGAATAGACCGATTCTCAGGCTAGTAGATGGCGGT
>NW_016980674.1:0-743 GCF_001483705.2 Eufriesea mexicana | reverse complement strand
GTGGTGACCTAACCTTCTTCCATATGTAAGGAGGAAAGATTCTACTGGCGAGCTATGGCATTTCCAATGCTACAGAATCTGGCTGGAAAATGTAATTTTATTGGCATTATCGACTAATATCGTCGTGAGCTGACGTCCTGGCATAAATAAGCAGGTAAGAATCTATTGGCCAGCTATAGCCATTGCAATTCTATAGTATCTGGATGTAAAATTCAAATTTATTGACATTTTCGAATAATATCGTGGCGAGGTAGCTTTCGTGCATAAATAAGGAGGTAATATTCTATTGGCCAGCTATAGCCATTGCAATTCTATAGAATCTTCCTCGAAAATTCTATTTTATTGACATTTTCGGCCAATACCGTGGTGAGGCAGCTTTCGTGCATAAATAAGGAGGTAAGATTCTATTGGCCATGGTAAGATTCTATTGGCCAGCTATAGCCATTGCAATTCTATAGTATCTGGCTGGAAAATTCTACTTTATTGACATTTTCGACTAATATCGTGGTGAGCTGACATACATGCATAAATAAGGAGGAAAGATGCTATTGGCGTGCTATAGCCATTGCAGTGCTATACAATCTGGCTCGAAAATTGAATTTCATTAACAATTTCGACTCATATCGTAATGTGGTGACCTTCTTGAATAAATAAGGAGGAAAGATTCTATTGGCCAGCCTTAGCTATTGCAATTCTATAGTATCTGGACAGCAAATTCAATTTTATTGACATTTTCGACTAAT
>NW_016980673.1:0-1030 GCF_001483705.2 Eufriesea mexicana | reverse complement strand
AACTACTGGCCTCCACAGAGACAAGCAGAAAGTACTAGAGCACAGTAGATACCAGAAATTCACAGCATTAAAGTAAATAGCACAAAATCCGTGGATATCCTTGCATAACCTGGCCTATCCTAACCCATCCAAGCGTAGTAATAATAGCACAAAAGCCGTGGATATCCTTGCATAACCTGGCCTATCCTAACCCATCCAAGCGTAGTGTAACTCAATATAACGTGCCGCGCACACTGGTCCTGGCATCCACATAGCCAAGCAGATTGCAGTAGAGCACAGTAGATCAGTGGATTCTACCGAATGGCAGTGCATAGCACGTCGGTCAGAGCTATCCTAACCAAACTTAACCGAACCTAACGTAACGAAACGTAACCTGGCTCAAACTAACGTGCCGCGACCGCTATTACAAGTCGCCCCAGAATCGAGCAGAGTATTGAAGAGCAATGTAGTGCGCAGGTACCCACCGAATAGCAGTGTACAGCACAAAAGTGGAAGAAATGAAATGCAAACATTCGTAACCTATCCTAAAGAAACGTAACCGAACCCAGCCTTACCAAACGTGCCGAGACAATTTCCAAAGGCCGCCCAGAGACAAACAGAACATATTAGAGCACAGTGGAGCGCAGATATCCACCGCGGTACACTTTACAGCAGACAAATCTAACATATGCTTACCTAACTCTACCTAACCTAACCTATCCAGACGTAGTGTAACTCAACATTAGGTGGCGAGATCAATATTGCTGGCTCCTCCAGAACAAGCCTGAGCATACTAAAGCACATTAGAGCGCAGATATCCACCGCATTGCGGTAAACAGAACAACAGCCTACCTAGCCTACCCTAACCTAGCCAAACGCAACATGTCCGAACGTAGCCTAACTCAGCCTAGCACGACGAGACCATTATTGCTGGCCTCCAGAGAGGCAAGCAGAATGAACTAGGGCACAACAGGGCGCTGAAAACCATCGCATTGCTGTGCACAGCGCGAAAGTTAAAGATACCCTTACGTAGCCTGCACTAAACATACCT
>NW_016980672.1:0-488 GCF_001483705.2 Eufriesea mexicana | reverse complement strand
GCATCCACGGATGTATGTATATATGGATGTATATATGTATGTATGTATGTATGCACGGTTGTACGGATGGATGGCAGTATGAATGGATGGATTTATGCATGTATGTATTTATGAATGTATGGGTATGTATGGATGTATGGATGGGCGGATGTAGGGTTGGATGGATGAATGGATGCACGGATGCATGGGTGCATGTATTTATGAATGTATGGATGTATGGATGGATGGATGTATGGATGAATGTATGGATATATGTTTGGATGTATGTATGGATGTATGTATGGTCGGATGGATGTAAGGATGGATGAGTGGATGTTTGGATGGATATATTTATGTATGGATTTATGTACGGATGGATGGATATATGGATGGATGTATGATTGGATGGATAGATGTATGGGTGCGTGAATATGTGGACGTATGGATGTGTGGGTGAATGAATGGTTGGGTGGATGGAAGGAAGTGTGGATGGATGGATGGGTTGATCA
>NW_016980671.1:0-841 GCF_001483705.2 Eufriesea mexicana | reverse complement strand
CGGTGAAAAGTTTCGTTTGGCGTGCTATAGCCATAGCAATGCTTTAGAATCTGCATGGAAAATTCAATTTTATTGAGATTTACAAATTATATCGTGGTGAGCTAACTTTCTAGCATAAATAAGGAGGAACAATTCCATTGGCGTGCCATAGCCATTGCAATGCAATAGACTCTGGCTGGAAGTTTCAATTTTATTGACATTTTCATCTAAAATCGGGGTGAGCTATTTTCTCGCATGAGTAAGGGAGAAAGGTTCTATTGGCGTCCTATAGGCATCGCAATGCTATAGAATCTTGCTGGAAAAATAAATTTTATTGACATTGTCGACTAATATCGTGGTGAGCCAACATCGTTGCATAGATATGGAGGTATGATCCTATCGGCGTGCAATTGCCATCGCAATGGTATAGAATCATGGTATAGAATCAGCATGGAAAATTCAATTTCATTGACATATTCAAATGACATCGTGGTTAGCTATCATTCTTGCATAAATAAGGAGAAGAGACTCTATTGGCGTGCTAAAGCCATTGCAATGCCATAAACTCTGGCTGGAAGGTTCAATTTTATTCACATTTTCGACTAATGTCGCGGAGAGCTAGCTTTCTTGCTTAAATAAGGAGCTTCATTCGCGTGCTATAGCCACTGCAGTGCTACAGAATCGAGCTGGAAAATCCAATTTTATTAACATTTTGTCGTAATACCTTGGTGAGCTATCTTTCTTGCATACATAAGGTAGAAATACCCTATTGGCGTCATATAGGCATCGCAACGCTATGGAATCTTCCTGGAAAAATAAATTTTATTGACTTTTTCGACTAATATCGTGGTGAGCTAACTAT
>NW_016980670.1:337-605 GCF_001483705.2 Eufriesea mexicana | reverse complement strand
AAATTGTATTTTCCAGCCACAATCTATATCATTGCAATGGCTATACCACTCAAAAAGCATCTTCCCTCCTAACTTAAGCATGGATGTTATCTCACCACGATATTAGTCGAAAATGTCAACAAAATTGAACTTTCCAGCCAGACTCTACTGAATTGCAATGGCTATAGCACGCCAAAAGGATCTTTCCTCCGTATTTATACAATAAAGCTGGCTCGCCAAGATATTAGTCGAAAATGTCGATAAAATTGGATTTTCCAGCCAGATTCCA
>NW_016980670.1:0-320 GCF_001483705.2 Eufriesea mexicana | reverse complement strand
GCATTGCAATGGATATAGCACGCCAATTGAATCCTTCCTCCGTATTTATGAAAGAAAGATAGCTCACCATGATATTAGTCGAAAATGACAATAAAAATGAATTTTTCGCCCACATTCTATATCATTGCAAAGGCTATAGTACGCCAATAGTATCTTTCTCCCTTACTTACGCAAGGAAGTTAGCTGACCACGATATTAGTCGAAAATGTCAACAAAATTGTAATTTCCAGCCACATTCTATACCATTGGAATGGCTGCAGCACACCAAAGGCATCTTTCCTCCTTACTTATGCATGAAAGTTAGCTCACCACGATATTAG
>NW_016980669.1:615-889 GCF_001483705.2 Eufriesea mexicana | reverse complement strand
TAAGGATGAAGGATCCTTCTGGGGTGCTATAGCCATAGCAATGCAGAAGAATCAGGCCGGAAAATTCATTTTTATTGACATTTTTAACTAATATCGTGTAGAGCTAACATTCTTGCATAAATAAGGAGGAAAGATTCTATTGGAGTGCTATAGACATTACAATGCTCTGGAATCTGGCTGGAAAATTCAATTTTGTTGACAGTTTCGACAAATATCGCGGTGAGCTATCTTTTTTGCATAAATAAGGAGGGTAGATTATATTGGCGTGCTATAG
>NW_016980669.1:0-573 GCF_001483705.2 Eufriesea mexicana | reverse complement strand
TCAATTTTATTGACATTTTCGACTAATACCGTGATGAGCTATCTTTTTTGCATAAACAAGGAGGGTAGATTTTATTGGCGTACTACAGCCACAGCATTTCCATAGTATCTCGCTGGAAAATTCAATTTTATTGACGTTTTTGTCTAATACCGTCGTGAGCTACGTTTGTTTTCCACTAATACCGTCGTGAGCTACCTTTCTTGTATAAATAATGAGGAAACATTCCATTGGCGTGCTATAGCATTTGCAATGCAATAGAATCTGGCGGGAAAGATCAATTTTATTGTCATTTTCCACTAATATCGTGGTGAGCTAACTTTCTTGCATAAATATGGAGGAAAGTTCCTTCTGGAGTGCTATAGCCATAGCAATGCAGTAGAAAATGGCTAGAGAATTCAATTTTATAGACATTTTCGACCAACAGCGTGGTGAGTTAAGTTTCTTGCATAAATAAGGAGGAAGGATGCTTCTGGAGCGCTATAGCCAATGGAATGCAGTAGTGTCGGTCTTGGAAATGCAATTTTATTGACATTTTTAACTAATATCGTGGAGAGCTAACTTTCTTGCATAAAT
>NW_016980668.1:0-596 GCF_001483705.2 Eufriesea mexicana | reverse complement strand
AAGCTATCCTATCCTAATGCATCCAACATTTTTATAACCAAACGTAACATAACTAAACCTAACATACTCCGGCCACTATTGCTGGCCTCCACAGAGTCGCGCAGAACATACTAGATTACAGTAGTGTCCACAGAATCGCAGTGTATAGCACAAATGTCGTATCCATCCATGCCCAACCCAAGCTGACATAACCTAGCCAAACGTAGCCTACTTTAACGTAATGCGCCGCGGACGCTATATCTCGCCTACCCAAAGACGAGCAAAGTATAGTAGAGCGACGTAGAGCGTAGAAATTAACCGAATAGCAATGAATAGCACAATAGTCGAAAATACCATAAACTAACCTAACCTAACCGAACGTAGCATCTTTCAAGATTACGTGACGCGGCCACTGCTCCTGGCATCCACATAGCCTATCAGAATGTAGTAGAGCACAGTAGATCCCAGAAATACAACGGAAAACATTGTACATCACGAAAGTCAGGGCTACCGTTACCGTAATAAATCGAACCTAAGCTAGCCAAACGTTACCAAACTCAGCATAACGTGCTGGGACCAATATTGCTGGCATTACGTGGGCTGAGCATAATTTAGTA
>NW_016980667.1:0-640 GCF_001483705.2 Eufriesea mexicana | reverse complement strand
CGAGACGAGACCAACATTGCTAGCTTACCCAGATGTAAGCAAAGAAAATTATAACACATTAGAGCGCAGTAACCCAGCGAATAGCAGTGTAGAGCAGAACTGTCTGTGCATACCATCCTAACATAGCCAAACTTAACATATCCAAACGTAGCCTAACTCAACCTAACATGTTGCGAGACCGCTATTGCTGACCTCCAGGGAGACAAGCAGAATGTACTAGGGCACAGTACACTGCAGAAATCCACCGCATTGCCGTGAAGAGCACAAAAGTCGTAGAAACCCCAACCAAACCTGACCTAATGTAACATAACCAATGGCAGCGTAACCCAACATGACGTGCCGCGAACACTGCTGCCTGGCCTCCCCAGAGTAGCGCGGGGAATAGTAGAGCAATGTAGGGCGCGGAAATGCACCGAATAGCAATGTATAGCACAAAAGTCGATGAAATACAAACCAAACATTCCTAACTTAACACAACTGTATGTAACCTGCCAAAGCCAAACGTGCCGAGACCACAATTACTGGTCACCGCAGAGACAATCGCAGCATATTAGAGGACATCAGAGTGTAGAAAACATCCGAATAGCTGTGAAACACAACACATCCGAACGTAACCTAACCCATACTAACGTGCAGAGAA
>NW_016980666.1:0-289 GCF_001483705.2 Eufriesea mexicana | reverse complement strand
GAAAATTCAATTTTATGGACATTTTCGACTAATATCGTGGTGAGCTACGTTTCCTGCATTAATGATGGGGAAAGATTCTATTGGCGTGCTGTAGCCATTGCAATGCAATAGAATCCAGGTGGAAAATTCAATTTTATGGACATTTTCGACTAATATCGTGGTGAGCTACCTTTCCTGCATATATAATGAGGGAAGATTCTATTGGCGTGCAGTAGCCATTGCAATGCTACCCAATACGGCTCCAAAATTCAATTTTATTGACATTTTCGACTTATACCGTGGAGACATA
>NW_016980665.1:0-838 GCF_001483705.2 Eufriesea mexicana | reverse complement strand
AATCCCAAGCATACGTGGCCTAAGGAAACGTTGCCTTACTCAACCTAAGATGCCTAAGCCAGTACCACTGACCTCCCCAGGGCAAACCGGAGTATGCTAGTGCACTGTAGAGCGCGGAAATCCGCCACACTGAAGTGCAAGGCACAAAAGTCATAGGCATACTATACTAACGTAACAAAGTTCAACCTGTCGAAACGCAGCCTAGTTCAACCTAACGTGCTGAGAACATTATTGCTGATCGCCAAAGCGACAAGCAGAGCAAATTACAGAACATTAGAGCGCAGAAAGCCTCCAAACAGCAGTGTATAGCACAAAAGTCAAAGCTATCCTATCCAAACCTATCCAAACGTAACATAAGCAGACGTAACGTAACCCTTCCTTACGTGCCGCGGCCGCTATTGTTAGCCTTACGAAAGATAAGCAGAGTATAGCAGAGCAATGCGGAACGCTTACGCTGGAATCCACCGAACAGCAGTGTATATCACAATCGTCAAATCTAACCAAACCAACCCTGAGCAACCCTAACTTAACCAAACGTAACAAAGCTCAGCCTAACATGCGGAGAGCTCAATTCCTGGCATCCCGGGAGATAAGCAGATTGTTATAGCGCACAGAGGAGCGCAGCAGTCCATAGAATAGCAGTGTGTAGCACAAAAGCCAAAGCGATTGTGACCTAACACAACGTAACCTAACCTATCCAAGCGTAATCTAACTTATTCTAACTAGCCGGGACCTCAATTACTGGCATTCCGAGAGTCGAGCAGGGTAGAGTAGTGCAATGTAGAACGCAGAAGCCCTCCAAATAGCAGTTTATAGCATAAAAGTGTGTACCATACTG
>NW_016980664.1:0-627 GCF_001483705.2 Eufriesea mexicana | reverse complement strand
TGTTACAGTGTAATTGTCAACGTGCATATGCGGTTAATTGTGATTTGGGCAGAGTGATGAATGCGGAGCGTGTGGCTGTTGCCTTATTGCAGGAACTGTATGTGTCGCATGAGAGAGTGTGTGGGTTACCGAGTGACTGGAGAGTGTATGTGTGTAAGAGTGCACCTGCTAGGACAGCAGTGGTTGTGACTGATGTGAATGTTGAAAAGTCTATGTGTGTGAGTGAGTGCACTAGTGAGCATGGTGTGGGTGTATGGTTGAAGGGGGATTTTGGCGAACTGTATGTAGTGTCCATGTACTGTTGGTACGGCCAAGAAATTGAGCCGTACCTGGCGTACATGGACAGAGTGATTGAGTTTGTGAATGGCAAGTATGTTTTGTTTGGCATGGATGCGAATGCGATCTTCCCCTTGTGGTTCAGCAAGGGTGGAGGTCGCAAGTAAGGTGAATGAAATGAGAGGAAGACTGCTTGAGGAATGGGTGTTAACCAAAGGAACGGTCGTGCTGAATGAACCGAGTGAATGGTTTACCTTTTCTGGTGTGAATGGCCAGAGTGACATTGACGTCACTCTGGTGAATGGAGTTCCGGCCGGGAGCCGCTTTGAGTGGGAGGTAAAGAGTGATTGG
>NW_016980663.1:0-823 GCF_001483705.2 Eufriesea mexicana | reverse complement strand
GGAGAGTCAAGCAGAGTATAGTAGAGCAACGTAGCGCGTAGAAATCGAAAGAATAGCAATGCGCAGCACAAAAGTCCAAGCTATCGTCTCCTAACATATTCAACCGTAATATAACTAAGCGCAACCTATCTCAACTGACGTGCCGAGGCCACTATTGCTGGCCTTCCCAGAGCCACGCAGAATAGGCTACAGCACAGTAGAGCGCAGAAAGCCATCATATAGCAGCGTGTTGGACAAAAGTCAAATTCAAAGAAAACCTAACCTAACATAACTGAACGTAGCCTAACTAAATGTAACGTGCCGCGACCGCCATTGCTGGCCTTCCCAGGGAAAAGCAGAATAAACTAGAGCACAGTAGAGCGCGAAAGGCCAACAAATTGTTGTTTATAGCACAGAGGTCGAAGACATCCCATCCTAACATGACCAAACCTAACCTAACCGAACGTAGAGTAACTATACCTAACGAGACGAGACGCGCATTGCTTGCGTACCTACAACTAAGCAGTACATATTAGATCAGAGTAGGGCGCTGAAATTCACCAAAAAACAGTTTGTACCACGAAAGTCAGAGCTATTCAAATCTAACACAAGCAAGCTTAACCTAACCAAACGTAGCCAAGCTCAAGCTAACGCGCCGACACAGCAAGTACTGTCCTCTCCAGAGCCGAACAGGGTATAGTAGAGCAATGTAGAGCGTAGACATCCGCCGAAGAGCAGTGTACAACACAAGAGTGTAAGATATCCTCACCTAACCTAACCAAACGTAACATAACCAAAAGCAAGCTGACTCACACATACGCGCTGAGGCCGAATCTCCTGGCCT
>NW_016980662.1:9623-10432 GCF_001483705.2 Eufriesea mexicana | reverse complement strand
CGTATGGATTGGTGGATGTATGGATGGATGAATGTATCTGAGGGTGGACGTATGGATGGATGGTTGTGCGGATGGACAGATGTATTTATGTATTTATGTATGGATGGATGGATCTATGGTTGGATGGATTCATTGATGGGTGGATGAATGGATTTATGGATGGATGTATGGATGTATGGATGGATGCATGTATGAATGTATGTATAGATGTACGTATGGATGTATGGATGTATGCATGTATGGATGTATGAATGTGTGAATGTACGAATGTATGGATGTTCGGATGTATGGATGTATGTATCTATATATGTATGGATGTATGGATGGATGGATGTATGGATGGATGGATGTATGGATGCATGTATGGATGGATGTATGGATGGGCGTATGGGTGCAGGGATTTATGGATATGTGGATGTATGGATGTATGGGTGGATGGATGCATGGATGGATAGATGTATGTATCGATGCATGTATGGATGGGTGCTTGTATGGATGGATGGATGTATGGTTCGATGGATGTATCGATGGGTGGATGTATGGATGGGTGGATGTTTGGCAATATGGACGTATGGATGGATGTATGGATGTTTGTATGGATGTATGTATGGATGTATGTATGGTTGGATGAATTGCGGTACGAATGTATGGATGTACGGATATGTTGATGTATGGATGTATATATGTATGGATGTATGGGTGGATGGATGTATGTATTTATGTATGTATGGATGTATGAATGGATGGATGGATTGTTGGATGGATGTGTGGATGGGTGGATGTATGGATCGACGGATGGCAGTACGGGT
>NW_016980662.1:0-388 GCF_001483705.2 Eufriesea mexicana | reverse complement strand
GATGTATGTATGGATGGGCGTATGGGTGGTGGGATTTATGGATGTGTGGATGTATGGATGTATGGATGGATGGATGTATGGATGGATAGATGTATGGATCGATGCATGTATGGATGGGTGCTTGTATGGATGGATGGATGTATGGTTCGATGGATGTATCGATGTGTGGATGTATGGATGGATGGATGGATGGCAATATGGACGTATGAATGGATGTATGGATTTATGGATGGATGGATGTATGGATGCATGTATGTAAGTATGGATGGAGGGATGTATGGAAGAATGAATGGATGGGTGGATGGATGGATGTATGTATGGATGCTCGAATGTATGTATGATACGGGTATATGGGTGTATGGATGTGTATATGTATGGATGTATGGAT
>NW_016980661.1:0-687 GCF_001483705.2 Eufriesea mexicana | reverse complement strand
ACTTTCGCTGGCCTTGCGAGAGACAAGCAGCGTTTAGCAGAGCAATGTAGGCCGCTGAAGTCGTCAGAATAGCAGCGTATGGCACAAAAGCCAAAGCCTTCCGAACGAAACGTAGCCGAACCTAACCTAACCAAGCGTTACGTAAATCCACCTAACCTGCCGACAGCATTATTCTTGGCGTCCACAGATACAAGCACTTTCTGAAAGCGAACTGAAGGGCGCAGAAGCCCATAGAATATCATTGTGTAGGACAAAAGTCGAAGTTATCCTGATCTAATGCATCATAATCGAACCTATACAAACGTAACATAACCCAGCCTAACGTGCCCCGACCCCCATTGCTGGCCTCCCGAGAGTCGAGCAGGGTTTGGTGGAGCAACGTAGAGCGCAGAAGTCCACCGAATTGCAGCGTACGGCACAAAAGTGTAAGCTATGCAATCCAAGCCTAGCCTAACATGACGTAACCAAACGCAACCTAACTTATCCCAAAATTCCGCGCACATTATGTCTGCACTCTCCAGAGCAGGGCAGAGCATATTAGGGCGCAGCGGAGCAGAGAAATGCACCGAAAAGCACTAAGCGGCAAAAAAGTCAAAGGTACCCTATCCTATCACAACCGATCGATACACCACCAAGCATAAACAAGCTCAACCTGCTGCGCCGCCCCAACACAATGCAGGCCTCCCC
>NW_016980660.1:0-979 GCF_001483705.2 Eufriesea mexicana | reverse complement strand
AAATACACACACCCATACACCCATAAATCCACCCACCCATACACACATCCATCCATACATACAACCATACATACATCCATACATCCATACAGAGACTCATTCACTAACCCATACATACATGCATAGATACATCCGTACATCCGTCCATTCATACCACAATCCATCCATACGTCCACCCATCCATACATCCCTCGACCCATACAGCCACACATACATACATCCATACACCCATACATCCGTACATACATAAATCCGTCCAACCATACAACCATACATGCATACGTACATCCATACGTACATCCACACATCAATACATGCACCCAAACACACATCCATACATACATCCATACGTACATCCATACACACATCCGTACACACACCCATCCATACATCCATAGATATATCCATACATACATCCATGGATGAATCCATACATACATCCACACTCACATCCATACATACATCCATGCATACATCCTTACATACATCAATACAAACATCCATACATACATCCGTTCTTCCGACCATCCACCCATCCATTCTTCCATCCACACGTCCTTACATCCATGCATCCGTACATCCATACATGCGTACATGAGTACATCCATACATGCATACATCCATAGATACATAACTCAAATGCATCCATACATTCAAACATCCATACAAACATACATACATACATACATACATCCACCGAACCATACGTCCATCCATCCATACATCAATCCACCAATCCATCCATCTATCCATCCATACATCAATGCAACAATCCATCCATCCATAAGTCCGAACTTTCGTCCATCAATACCTCAATTCATCCACACTTCCAGCCATCCATACAGCCATCCATCCATCCATAAGTCCGTACTTTCTTCCATCAATACCTCAATTCATCCACACTTCCAGCCATCCGTACAGCCATC
The DNA here is from genome assembly GCF_001483705.2 of Eufriesea mexicana. Lineage (NCBI taxonomy): Eukaryota > Metazoa > Arthropoda > Insecta > Hymenoptera > Apidae > Eufriesea > Eufriesea mexicana. The sequence goes on along the minus strand of NW_016980660.1, from coordinate 53 downwards.
CATCCATACATACATCCATACATACATCCATACATCCATACATCCATCCACCA
>NW_016980659.1:0-636 GCF_001483705.2 Eufriesea mexicana | reverse complement strand
ATCGAGCTTTCGCGACGGCATGGATTTTGGGCGGCTCTGGACATTCGTTCGGCAACCGGGAGATCGCTTCAGCGGAAGCAAAAATGACAGGTCACGTGATCGAGAGATTTTCGCACGTGGGCGGTTCGCTATGCATCCCTCGAATTTGAGCTTTCTGCGACAGCTGCATTTGGGTAAAATAGCGACAAACGAGCCGAACATTTAAACGCCTGGTACAGGAGAACCACTGATCACGTGACCGCAAGCTTTTGTGACGTAGGAGTTCAGAGGGAGCTTAACGTGGGTGAGTGGTTAAATCGAGCTTCCGAGGCTGGATGAATTTTGGGCTGTCCTGCAGGTTCGTTTGGCAACCGGGAGAGCGCTCCTGCGGAAACAAAAAATGACAGGACACGTGATCGCGAGTTTTTCGCACGTGGGCGATAAAGCACAGCTTGCGCTATGCATCTGTTGAATTTGAGCTTTTCACGACACCTGAATTTAGGTAAAATCGCGAAAAACAAACCGAATATGTAAACGCCTGTTACAGGAGAACCACTGGCCTCGTGACCGCGAGCTTTTGTGACGTAGGAGCTTAAAGGGAGCTTAACGTGGGTTCGTGGTTAAATCGAGCTTTCGCGACGGCATGGATTTTGGGCG
>NW_016980658.1:0-569 GCF_001483705.2 Eufriesea mexicana | reverse complement strand
TAGCACAATCTGACGTGCAGAGTAGACTATTGATGGCCACCCCGGGGCCAGGCAGAATATCCCACAGCGCAGCAGAGCGCAGAAATCCACCGCATTGCAATTGCACAAAGGACATTGATATCCTAACATAACCATCCAAACCTAACCAAACGGAACGTAACATAACTCAGCCTATCGTGCCGAGACCACAATTACCGGCCACCCCAGTGCCAAGCAGAGCACATTAGAGCACACTAGAGCGCAGGGGCCCACGGAATATCAGTGCAGAGCACAAAAGCCGATGCAGCCTATCCCAACCTAGCCAAACGTAGCATATCCAAACGCAACCCAACTCAAAATAACATGGTGAGACCTCTATTGCAGACATCAACGGAGACAAGCAGAGTATACTAGAGTACAGTAGTGCGCGGAAATCCACCGCCTTGCGGTGAATAACACAGAAGTCAAAGACTCCCTATCCCAACCTGACCTAATATAACATAGACGAACGTAGCATGTCTCAACTCAACGTGCCGCGCCAACAGCTCCCGGCTTCCCCTGTGCCAAGCAGAGTGTAGCAGAGCACAGTA
>NW_016980657.1:0-289 GCF_001483705.2 Eufriesea mexicana | reverse complement strand
ACCAAACGAAACGTTGCCGAGCACAACGTGCGTGCAGAGACCCATTTGCTGGCATCCTCAGAGACAAGGAGAACTTGCTAGAGCACGGCAGAATGCAGAAATACGTCGAATAACTCTATATAGCGCAAAAGTCATTGCTATCAAGTCCTATACTAACAAAACGTGACTAAACCAAACGTAACATAATTCAAGCTAATGTGACATGACTGCTGTTCCTGCACTCCCCAGAGCCAAGCAGATGATATTAGAAGAGAGTAGATCGTACAGAACCATAGACTAGCAGTGTATA
>NW_016980656.1:0-872 GCF_001483705.2 Eufriesea mexicana | reverse complement strand
CAGTACTGTGATGATGGCTGCACTCAGTAATTTGTTGTCTATCGTTAAGGATTCGAGTGCCAGTGTTTATTTGTATTGTAATCCTAGAATTGTAATAGAATATAAGTTATCAGTGAACATAATAATCCGACGGCTACAGAGCCATACTCGATGAAGCAGGTGCCGTACTGTCACCTGGAAATATCTCAAGTCATAGACGTGATATACATTGATTATTCCAGTACAGCTTTGCAATTTACGTCAGTGATCAAAGTAGACCAACGACTACAGTACTGTGATGATAGCTCTACTCACCACTGTGCACCGAGTTGTTAATATAGCGAGGGATAATAGACCTGTATTACGTCATTTGGGAATATCCAAAGCTGTAATCGTAATATACATTGATTATTCCAGTATTGCCTCGGAAATTATATCACCAGGATAGAAATTATTCCAATGAATACATTTCCGTGATGGTGGCTGTACTCAGTAATTTGTTGTCAAATGCCAAAGTCTTGAGTGATAATGGAACTTCACTTTCCATTCTTAAATTGCTGTAGAAGGCTCAGCATCGGTGAACAGATTAATCCAACGGAAACAGTTGTGTGTTGGTAGCAGTACTAAGCATCGTATTGCCTATTGTAAGTATCACTATCTAAAACCGTACATTGCATGGGATATTCTAGAGTTTCTTCAGAATTTCCGTCATCAGTCAACAAAATAGTCTAACGTCTGCACTACTGCGTTGATGGCTGTACTCTGGAGTGAGTTTGAAATTTTGATATCTCGTGGGTCAGTGGATCTGTATTTTGTCGTTCTAGCATTGATATTGAATTTACATCTTTTTCGAGCATACTATACGAACGGCCATAGTGCTACACTGGCTGATG
>NW_016980655.1:0-1217 GCF_001483705.2 Eufriesea mexicana | reverse complement strand
TTAATAAAATTGGATTTTCCAGCCAGATTCTATAGCATTGCAATTGCTATAGGACGCCAACAGCTTCTTTCTTCCTTTTTTAGGCAAGAAAGTTAGTTCACCAAGACATTAGAAGAAAATGTTAATAAAATTTGATTTTACAGCCAGATTATAAAGCATTGCTATGGCTATAGCAAGCCAATAGAATCTTTCCTCCTTATTTATGCAAGAAAGTTAGCCCACCACGATATTAGTAGATAATGTTAATAAAATTGGATTTTCCATCCAGATTATATATCATTGCACTGGCTATAGCAGGCCAATAGAATGTCTTCTCCTTATTTACGCAAGAAAGTTACCTGACCACGATATTATACGAGAATGTCAAAAAAATTGAATTTTTCAGCCTGTTTCTATAGCACTGCAACGGGTACAGCGCGCAAAAATAATCTTTCCTACTTATTTATGCAAAAAAGTTATCTCACAACGATAATAGAAGAAAATGTCAATAAAATTGGTTATTCCATCCAGGTTATATGGCATTGCAATGGCTATAGCACGCCAATAGAACCTTCCTCCTTATTTATGCAAGAAAGTTAGCTCACCAAGATATTAGAAGAAAATGTTTATAAAATTTGATTTTTCAGCCAAATTATATAGCATTGCAATGGCTATAGCACGCCAATAGAACCTTCCTCCTTATTTATGCAAGAAAGTTAGCTCACCAAGATATTAGAAGAAAATGTTTATAAAATTTGATTTTTCAGCCAAATTATATAGCATTGCAATGGCTATAGCACGCCAATAGAACCTTCCTCCTTATTTATGCAAGAAAGTTAGCTCACCACGATATTATTTCTTATTATTTCAAAATGTCAATAAAATCGAATTTTCCATGCAGATTCTATGGCATTGCAATGGCTATAGCACGCCAATAGAATCTCTCTTCCTTACTTATGCAAGAAAGTTAGCTCACCAAGATATTAGAAGAAAATGTTTATGAAATTTGATTTTTCAGCCAGATTATATAGCATAACAATGGCTATAGCACGCCAATAGAATCTTTCCTCCTTACTTATGCAGGGAAGTTTGCTCACCACGATATTATTTGAAAATGTCGATAAAATTGAATATTGCGATTGCTATTGCACGCCAATAGAACCTTTCCTCCTTACCTATGCAACGAAGATAGCTCACCACGATATTAGCCGAAAATGTCAATAAAATTAAATTTTCCA
>NW_016980654.1:0-475 GCF_001483705.2 Eufriesea mexicana | reverse complement strand
AAATACTGAATTGAATGTACGAAATTTACAATCGGGTGTAAAACATGGAGGTGGTGGAGTTATATTGCGGGGTTCTATGCATCTGGAGTTCGCGAAATATTAAAACAAAATTTATTCAAAAGTGCGGAAAAACTGAATCTCGTGAAATTTCTGCTTCCAACGAGATCGCGATCCCAAGCACATCGCTTACATCGTACGTCATTGGATCATTTATAATACTTCTCGTTTTCTAAATACACCACCCCATAGTCCAAACATGAATCCTATCGAACATATCGGGAATGGATTGAAAAAAAAAATTCGAAAATATCGTATAACACGCAAAGCAGACTTGAAAAATGTTCTTTTACAAAAATGGAATAAAATCGAGCCGGATTTTACAAAAAAGAGTTTATTCAATGCCCAAACGATCAAAGGAAGTTATTAAAAGGAAAGGAGAGCCAACTAAATATTAATATTTAATTTTAAGTCATTT
>NW_016980653.1:0-274 GCF_001483705.2 Eufriesea mexicana | reverse complement strand
ATAACGTGTCGCGACCACTATTGCTCGCCTCGCCAGGGCCAAGCAGAATATAGTAGAGCAGAGAAGAGTGAAGAAATCCAGCGAAAAACAGTGTACAGTGCGAAAGACGAAGGTATCCTAACCGAAACTAACGCAACCTAGCAATACCTAACGTAACATGACTAAACCTATCGTTATGGAGCCGCTATTGCTGGCCCCCAGGAGCCACGCGGAAATTATCAGAGTGTAGAGGATCGCAGAAAGCTACCCAAAAGCAGTGTGTAGCACAAAAGTC
>NW_016980652.1:0-802 GCF_001483705.2 Eufriesea mexicana | reverse complement strand
TATTACAGCGCAGTAGAGATCAGAAATCCACCAAATAGAGGTGCATTGCGCAAAAATCGAAGCAACCCCATCCTAACATAACGAAACGTGACATAACCAAACATAGCCTAACTCAATATGACGTATCGAGACCACTATTTCTTGCCACCCCAGTGTCAAGCGGAATATACTAGAGCACAGTAGAGGGCAGTAATAAACCACATTGAAGTGTATAGCACAAAGGTTGTATGTATCCTAACCATACATGTCCTAACCTAATCGTTCCGAACGTAGCCTAACTGAAAATAAGTTGCCGAGACTACCATTGCTGGCCTGCAAAGAGCCAAGCAGAGCATATTAGAGCAATATAAAGCGCAGAGGTCCACCGAATAACTGTGTACAGCATAATAGTCAGAGCTATCCGATCCAAACCTAACCAAACGTAACATAACCGGACGTAACCTAACAAAACATAACGTGCCTGGACAACAGTTCCTGGCCTACCCATCGCCGTGCAGAACATATTAGGGGACAGTGGAGCACAGAAATCAATAGGATGGGACTGTATAGAAGAAAGGGCATAGCTATCAATACTTAACCCACGCTAACGTAGCATAGCCAAACGTAACATAACTTAAACTGACGTGCCGAGACCACCGCTGCCTGCCTACCCGGCGACGAGCAGAATGTACTGGAGCACAGTGGATCGCATGAAGCCACCAGATTGCAGTGTTTTGCACAGAAGTCAAAGAAACGCTGGCATAACTTGACTTATCCTGAACAAACCAAGCGTGAACTAACCAAGCCTAACGAGTCGACCCCA
>NW_016980651.1:7313-8911 GCF_001483705.2 Eufriesea mexicana | reverse complement strand
CTATGTTACGTTTGGTTACGTTACGAATGGTTAGGTTAGGAGAGGATGGTTTTGACTTTAGTGATATAGTCTGCTACTAGGTGGACTTCTGCGCGCTACAGTTCTCTAATATTTTCAGCTTGGCCCTGGCAAGGCCAGCGATTGCGGTCTCGGCACGTTATGATGTGTCATGTTAGTTTCGGTTAGGCTGGGTCGGGCAATGTTTGGTCCGGGTAGCGTCATCTCTTGTGCTATACACTGATATTCGGTGGATTTCTGCGCCCCACTGTGCACTGGCATGTCCTGATTGGCTCTGGAGATGGCAGCAATAGCGGCCTAGGTTCGTTAGGTTGAGTCAGGCTATGTTTGCTTATGTTCTGTTTGTTTGGGTTAGGCCTGGGTAGCAGCGTCTTATCCGATATATACAGATATTACATGGATTTCTGCGTTCTCCCGTCTGCTATTGTGCTCTACTAAACTGTGGAGAGGCCAGCAATAGTGGGTGCGACGTGTTAGGTTCAGATAGGTTACGCTTGGCTAGTTTTGGAGACAGTACCATGGACTTTAGCACTATAGCCTGCTATTACATGGATTTCTGCTCACTAAAGGGCTCTAATATTCTGAGCTTGGCTCTGGCCGGGAAAGCAATGCTGGTCTCAGGCCGTCATGATGAATCAGGTTACGTTCGGTAAGGTTGGGTCAGGATAAGATTGGTCAGAATAGCTTTAACCTTTGTGCTGCACGAACGCGTCGAGGCCGCTATTACCGCCCTCGCCAGAGCCAAGCAGAACATACCATCGCACAGTAGAGCGCAGAACACCACCGAACACATGTGTACAGCACAAAACTTAAAGCTATCTTGACCAAACTTTGCCTACCACAGCATAACCGAACGTATCCCAGCACAACCTAACGTGCCGCGAACACTATTGCTGGCCTGCACATATCAAAGCAGAATAAATTAGTGCAGAGCAGGACTCAGGAATCCATAGAACCGCAGTGTATGTCGGAAAATTGAAAGCCGCCCAAACCTAACCCAAACCAGCAGAAAATAAACAAACATAGCATAACTCATCCTAATGAGCCGAGTCCGCTATTGTTGCCTTTCTCAGGGCCAGGCAGGACATACAAGAGCACAGGAGAGCGCAGAAATCCACCGAATAGCAGCGTATATCACAAAAGTTAAAGCTATCATCTCCAAACTTATCCTAAACCAACCTAATCGTACGTCACGCGACACAACATAATGTGCCGAGACCACTACTGCTGGACTTCCCAGAGCCAAGCTGGAGATACTAAGGCACTGTAGGTAGCAGCAATCCGCCCAATAGCAGACAACGTCACTAAAGTCAAAACTATCCTCTCGTAACATAACCAACCGTAACATAACCGAACGTAGCCTAACTCACAATAACCGGCCGCGACCCCTATTGCTGGCATCCACAGAGCCAAGCAGAACACACTAGTGGAGAGTAGAGTGCAGAAGTCCGTAGATTAGCAGTGTATATCAGGAAACTCAATGCTGCCCAAACCCAATCCAAACCGACAGGTCATAACCGACCGTAGCCTAACCCAAACCAACGTGCCGAGACCGCTATTGCTGCACTCCCCCCCCCCCC
>NW_016980651.1:0-7081 GCF_001483705.2 Eufriesea mexicana | reverse complement strand
GTCAGAGCTACCCGAACCTCACCCAAACCAACAGGACATCACCTAACTTGGCCTAGCTCAACCAAGCGAACCGAGACCGCAATTGCTGCATTCTCCAGTGCTATGCTGTACATACTACAGCACATTAGAGGGATGAAATCCAACAAATAGCAGCGTTCAGCCAAAAGTTAAGGCTGTCATCTTCAAACGTTGCCAGAACCAACATAACCGAACGTAGCCTGACCCAACATAACGTGCAGAGACCACTATTATGGTCTTCCCAGAGATAAGCTGAAAATATTAGAGCACTGTAGGGCGCAGAGGTGCATCTAATAGCATACTATAGCACCAAATTCAAAGCAAGCCTATCCTAACTTCACCAAACGTAACATATGCGATCGTTACCAAACTAAACCTACCGGGCCGAGACCTGTAATGCTGGCCTACAGAGACTCAAGCAGAACACTTTAGCGGAGAGTAGAACTCTGAAATCCAAAGAATCGCAGTGAATATCAAAATAGGCGGAGCAACCCTAACTCAACCCAAACAAACGGAGCACACGCAAACGTAGCATGACTCAACATATCATGCCGAGACCGCAGTTTCTGCCCTCACCAGAGGCAAGGAGGTCATACTAGAGCACTGTTGAGCGCAAATATCCACCGAATCGCAGTGTGCGGCACAAAAGATAGATCTATACTAACCAAACTTAGCCGAAGCCAGCCAAGCAAAACGTAACCTGACCCAACATAACGAGACGAGACCGCTATTTCTGGCCTTCCATGAGCCTATCTGAGAAGGTTAAAGCACCGTGGAGCGCAGAAATGCACCTAATTCCAGACAACCGCACCAAAGTCAAAGCAAGATTCTCCTAACCAAGCCAACGGTATCATAAACAACTGTATCCAAATTCAACCGAACGTGCCGCGATCACTATTACTGGTCTCCACAGAGCCAAGCAGAAAGCATCAGTGGAGAGGAGAACGCAGAAATCCATAGCATCGCAGTGCACGTCAGAAAAGTCAAAACTACCCAAACCTAACCCAAACAAACAGAACATAGCCAAACATAGCATAACCCAAATTAACGTGACTAGACCGCGATTGCTGCCGACCCCAGAGCCGTGCAGGGCATACTAGAGCACAGTAGCGCGCAGAAATCCACCGAATGGCAGTGTATGCCACCAAGTTAAAAATACCCTAACCAATCTTAGCCTAACCGAAACCTAACCGTACGTAACCAGGCTCAACTGAACTTGCCGAGACCATTATCGCTGGCATTCCTAGGGCCAAGCTGAAAATATTACAGCACTGTATGTCGCATAGATAAACCTCATAGCAGACTATAGCGCAAAAGACAAAGCTGACCTCCCCTAACCAAGCCAAACGTAACATAACCAGGTGTAACCCAAAACAGCCTATCGTGCCGCGGCCACTATTGCTGGCCTCCACAGAGCCAAGCGGAATACATTAGTGGAGAGTAGAACGCAGAAATCCAGTGAGACGCAGTGCATATCAGAATAGTCCAAACTACCCAAACCTCACCCAAACCAACAGAACATAGATAAACGTAGCCTATCTCTACCTGACGCAACGACAACGCAATTGCTGCCCTCCAAAGAGTCAAGCAAGACATACTACGGCACGGTAGGGCGCAGGAGTCCACCGAATAGATGTGTACACAACAAATGTTAATATTACACTAACCAAACTTAGCATGACCCAACCTAACCGAACGTAACTGACCCAACTTAACGCGCCGAGACCACTATTGCTGGTCTTCCCAGAGACGGGCTGAAAATACTAGACCACCGTAGTGCGCAGAAATCCACCTAATAGCAGACAATAGCACTAAAGTCACAGCTATCATCTCGTGACCTACCCAATCGTAACATAACCAAACGTAAACTATCTCAGCCTAACGTACCGAGACAACTATTGTTGGGCCTCCCAGTGCCAAGCCGAAAATATTAGCGCCGTGTCGGCAGCAGAAATACTCCCAATAGCAGACAATAGCACTAAAGTTAAACCTATCCTCTACTAACCTAACCAACCGTAACGCAATCAAACGTAACCTATCTCAACCTAACGAGCAGCGACTTCTATTGCCTGCCTCCCTAGATCCAAGCGGAACACAACAGAGGAGAGTCGAACACAGAAATCCGTAGAATCGCAGTCTATGACAGAAGGCTCATAGCTATCCAATTCCAACCTATACAAACGGAACACTGCCAAACATAGCCTAACACAACCTAACGTGCGGAAATCACTCTTGCTGCTCTGCCGTGAGCCAAGGAGGACATTCTAGAGGGCAGTAGGGGACATAAATCCACCGAATACCAGTGGACAGCACAAAAGTTAATGCTGTCGCTTCGAAACATAGTCTAACCCAACCAAACCGAAAGTAACATGAATCAACTTAACGTGATAGACCGCTATTGATGGCCTTGCCAGAGCCAGCCAAAAACATTAGAGCACTCTGGGGAGCAGAAATCCACCTATTGTCGGACTATAGCACTAAAGTGAGACCAGTCGTATCCAATCGTACCCAATTGCAACGTAACCAAACGTAACCTAACTCAACCTAACGAGCCACGACAACTATTGCTGGCCTTCCCAGAGCCAAGCGGAACACACAAGTGAAAAGTAGAACCGAGAAATCCATAGAATCTCTGTGTATACCAGAATAGTCGAAGCTTGCAAAAACCTAACCCAAGCCAACAGAACATAACCAAACGTAGCCTAACTCAACCTAACGTGCCGAAAATGCTATTGCTGCCCTCCCCCGAGCCAAGCAGGACGTAACAGAGCACAGTAGAGCGCAGAAATCCACAGGATACCAGTGTACAGCACACAAGTTAATTCTGTCCCTTCCAAACATAGCCTAACCCAACCAAACCGAACGTAACCTGTCCGAACGCAACGTGCCGCGACAACTATTGCCAGCTTTCCCACAGCCAAGCTGATAATATCAAAGCACTGTGGGGAACAGGAATCCACCTAATAGCAGACTATGGCACTAATGTCAAAGCTATCTTCTCCTAACGTAATTGACCGTAATATAGCCAAATGTAGCCTAACTCAACCTATCGTACCGCGACCACTATTCCTGGCCTCCCCAGTGTCAAGCGCAACACACTTGTGGAGAATGTAGCGCAGAAGTCCATATAAACGCAAAGTATATCAGAAAAGCCAATGCTACCCAAGCCTAATCCATGCCAACACTACAAAGCCAAATATAGCCTGACATAACCGAACGTGCCCTGACCGCTATTGCTGCCCTCCGCAGAGCCAAGCAGGGCATACTAGAGCACAGTAGACAGCAGAAGCCCACTGAATAGTAGTGTCCGGCACAAAAGTTAAAGCTAGCCTGACCAAACATATCCTAAGGCAGCCAAGACGAACGTAACATGACTCAACGTAACGTGCCGCGACCACTATTGCTGGCCTACCCAGAGCCAACCTGAATATGTTAAAGAACTGTAGGGAGCAGAAATTCACCTGACAGCTGACTACGGCACTAAAGTCAAAGCTATCCTCTCCGAACCTAACCAAACGTAAAATAACAAAACGTAGCATGAGAGAACATAAAGTGCGGCGACCACTACGGCTGGCCTCACCAGAATCAAGCGGAATACGTTAGTTGAGAGTAGAACGCAGAAGTCAATAAAATCGCTATGTATATCGGAAAAGACAAAGCTACCCAAGCGTAACCAAGGCCAACAGAACATAACCAAACGTAGCGTAAATCAAACTAACGTGCTGAGACCGCTACTGCTGCACCCCAGAACCAAGAAGAACATACTAGAGCACAGTAGAGCACAGAAAGCCACCAAATAGCAGTGCGCAGCACAAGAGTTCAAGTTACCATGACCAAACCTATCCTAAGCCGACACAACCGAACGTCTCCTGACTCAACATAACGTGCCGAGGCCACAATTTCCGGGCTCCTAAGGGCCAAGCAGCACATACAAGAGCGCAGTAGAGCGCAGAAACGCTATGAGGAGCAGGGTGCAGCACAAATGTTAAGGCGAACCAGACAAAACTTAACTGTAACCCAACCTAACCGAACGAAACCTGAGTCATCATAACGTGCCGAGACCACTATTTCTGGCATTGTCAGTGCCAAGCAGAAAATATTGGAGCACTGTAGGGCGCAGCAATGCACCTAATAGCAGACCATAGCACTATAGGCATAGCTATACTCTCGTATCCTGGAGAACCGTAACATAACCGAGCGTATCATATCTTACACTGACGTGCCGCCACCACTGCTTCTGGCCTCCTCTGAGCCAAGCAGAACATACTAGTGCGCACAAGAGCGCAGAAATCGGGCGCAGTGCAGTTTACAGCAAAAAGTTAAAGAATTCCTGACCAAACTAAGCCTGGCCCAACCTAACCGAACGTAACGTGTCTCAACGTATCCTGCAGTGGCCACCATTGCCGGCCTTGCCAGATCCAAGCAGAACACAATATTGGCTAGTAGAGCGCAGAAATCCATTGGATCACAGTGTATATCGGAAAAGTCGGAGCGACTCGAACATAACACAGACCAACAGGACATAGCCTAACATGGCCTAACACAACCGTAAGTGCCGAGACCGCTAGTCTTGCCCTCCCCTGAGTCCAGTAGGACATATCAGAGCACAGTAGAGCGCAGAAATCCATCGAATAGCAGTGTACAGCGCAAAGTTGGAGATGTTCCAACAAAAATTAGACTAACCAAGCCTAACCGAACGTAACCTGACTCAACATAACGTGCCGAGGTCAATATTGCTGGTCTTCCCAGAGGCATGTTGAGAATATGAGAGCACCATAGGGCGCAGAAATCCAAGTAATAGCAGACTATATCACTAAAGACAAAGCTATCCTCTCCTATCCTAACCAACCGTAACATTACCAAACCTAAGCTAGCACAACCTAAAGTGCAGCGAACACCACTGCTGGCCTTCCCAGAGTCAAGCAGAACATATTAGTGGAGAGTAGGACGCAGAGTTCCATAGAATCGCATTGTATATCAGAAAAGTCAATGGTACCCGAGGCTAGATCAAACAAAAAGAACATTGCCAAACGTAGACTAACTCAGCCTAACGTGCCGAGACCGCTATTGCAGCACTCAACAGGGCCAAGCAGGACATACAAAGGCACAGTAGAGCACAGAAATCCATCGAATGGAAGTGTACAGCGCAGAAGATGAAAATACCCTTACAAAGGTTAGTATAACCCAACGTACGCGAACGTAGCCTAACACAACATAACGTGCCCAGGCGAATATTACAGGCCTTCGGAGAACCAGCATGAAAGCATTAGAATTATAATGCTTTCTAACCTAACCTAACATAACCTAACCTAACCAAACATAGCATAACTCACACACACGTGCCGAGGCCGCCATTGCCGCCCCCAGCAGGATCAAGCAGGATATACTAGGGTACAGTAGACGGCAGAAATCCACCGAATAGTAGTGTAAAGCACAAAAGCTAAAGATATTCAACACAAACTTAGCATAGCCTACACTATCCCAACGTAACCTGAACCAACACAACGTGCCAAGGCAACTATTGCGCTCCATCCCAGAGCCAATCCCAAATATTAGAGCGCTGTAGGCCGCAGAAATCCGCCTAATAGCAGACTATGGAACTAAAGTCAAAGCTACCATCTGCTAACCTAACCAATCGTAACGTAAACCAACGTAATTCAACATAACACAACGTGAACAGAACCACTGTCACTGGCCTCCACACAGCCAAGCAGAACACGTTAGTGTAGAGTAGTCGCAGAAATCCATAGAATCGCAGTGTATATCAGAAAAGACGTAGCTACCCAGACCTATCCCAAACCAACAGAACATAGCCAAACGTAGTCTAACACAACCTATCGTGCCGAGACCGCCAGTGCTGCCGTCGCCAGAGCAAGGCAGGACATACTAGGGCACATTAGAGAGCGTAAATTCACCGAATATCGGTGTAGAGCACAAAAGCGAAAGATGTCCTACCCAAACAAAGCATAACCCACCGTAACCGAACGTGACATGACACAACATAACGTGCCAATGCCACTATTGCTGGCATTCCCGCAGCCAAGCTGAAGATATTAGAGCACTGAAGGGTGCAGAAATCCTGCTTATAGCAGACTGTAGCTATACAAGTATTTGGTTGGGTCTGATTAGGATATCTTCGGTAAGTGTAGCTCCGTCTTTCGTGCTGTACACGGCTATTCGTTGGATTTCTGCGTTCTACCTTGATCTTTTACATTCTGCTTCGACCTGGGAATGCTAGCAACAGTGGTCTCAGCACGTAGTGTTGAGTTATGTTGCACTCGGTTGGGATAGGCTAGGTATACTTCGGTTGGGATGGCTTCGACATTCGAGCCATACATTGATAGTCGGTGTATTTCTGCGCACTACTGCTCTCCAGTGTATTCTGCCCGGCTCTGGGTAGGGCAGAAGTTGTGGTCGCGTCACGTTATGTTATGTAATGTTACGTTTGGTCGGGTTATGTTATCATGGATTAGGTTTGGATAGCTTTCACCTATCTGCTATACACCGCGTTCCTATGCATTTCTGCGTTAACACAACGTGAACAGAACCACTGTCACTGGCCTCCACACAGCCAAGCAGAACACGTTAGTGTAGAGTAGTCGCAGAAATCCATAGAATCGCAGTGTATATCAGAAAAGTCGTAGCTACCCAGACCTATCCCAAACCAACAGAACATAGCCAAACGTAGTCTAACACAACCTATCGTGCCGAGACCGCCATTGCTGCCGTCGCCAGAGCAAGGCAGGACATACTAGGGCTCATTAGAGAGCGTAAATCCACCGAATATCGGTGTAGAGCACAAAAGCGAAAGATGTCCTACCCAAACATAGCATAACCCACCGTAACCGAACGTGACATGACACAACATAACGTGCCAATGCCACTATTGCTGGCATTCCCGCAGCCAAGCTGAAGATATTAGAGCACTGAAGGGTGCAGAAATCCTGCTTATAGCAGACTGTAGCTATACAAGTATTTGGTTGGGTCTGATTAGGATATCTTCGGTAAGTGTAGCTCCGTCTTTCGTGCTGTACACGGCTATTCGTTGGATTTCTGCGTTCTA
>NW_016980650.1:402-865 GCF_001483705.2 Eufriesea mexicana | reverse complement strand
CCAACCGGCCGAAGGGAACGAACGTCAGTCGTGTCGGTTCGGACCGACTGATAGGACGATCTCCGCTCCGGTCGATGCTAACAAGAGAATGTTACAACCAACATTCAACTGACGAATAGCAAAGACATCTTTACGCGAAAATAATATTTTTCATACATAATGAAAATAAGTGAATAAGTGAAAAAATTCGAAAATTGAGAAACTAATGAAAATGACATTGTGATAAGTTAGAATGAATGTAACGATTTAGAAAAGTGTAAAAATATGTATATGTCATAACGTTATATATCGAGTTAATATCGAAAGAATTCCAGTCGTGTCGCTTCGAACCGCCCGAATGGAACGATCCCAGTCGTATCGCTTCCAACTGGCCGAAGGGGACGTACGCCAGTCGTGTCGCTTCGGACCGTCTGAAAGGACGATCTCTGCTCCGGTCGATGCTAACAGCAAAATATTATTACCA
>NW_016980650.1:0-288 GCF_001483705.2 Eufriesea mexicana | reverse complement strand
ATAAGTTAGAATGAATGAAACCATTTAGAAAGGTGTAAAAATATGTATATATCATGACGTTATTTATCGAGTTATTATCAAAAGAACTACAGTCGTGTCGCTTCGAACCGACCGAGAGGGACGAACTCAGTCGTATCGCTTCCAACCGACCGAAGGGAACGAACGCCAGTCGTGTCGGTTCGGACCGACTCAAAGGACGATCTCTGTTCCGGTCGATGCTAAAAGGAAAATATTATTACCGACATTCAACTGACGAATAGCAAAGACATTTTTACGCGAAAATGAGGT
>NW_016980649.1:0-1363 GCF_001483705.2 Eufriesea mexicana | reverse complement strand
ATATTCTGCTTGGCTCTGTGGAGGCAGGCTATAGTGGTATCGGCACTACAGATTTTTTCACGTTATGTTTGTTTATGTTAGGCTATTTCAAGCTCGGCCAGGTTATCTTTTACATTCGCGCTGTGCACTGCTTTTCGGAGGATTGCGTCGCTCGACTGTGCTCTACTATCCTCGACTTGGCTCATGGGAGGCCAGCAAGTGTGGTCCCGGCAAGTTAGGATGAGTTTGGTTATGTTTGATAGTGTCACAATTCGACAGGTTCGGAGGGGTAGGTTTGACCATAGTGATACATTCTGCCGTTAGGCAGATTCCTGCGACCTACAGTGCTCTAATGCCTTCAGCTTTGCTCTGTGAAGTCCAGAAATAGTGGTCTCAGCGCGTTACGTTGAGTCAGGTTACTTTCGGTTAGGTTGGGTCAGGTCAACCTTGGTTGGGATAGATTTAACTTTTGTGCTGTAGGCTAATGTTTGATGGATTTTTGCGAACTACTGTGCTCTAGTATGTTCTGCTTAGCCCTGGGGAGGCCAGCAATGGTGTTCGCGGCACGCTAGCTTGAGTTTGGTTATGTTTGGTTATATTAAGGTTGGATGTGTTAGAAGCAGATAGCTTTGACTTTAGTGCTGTAGTCTGCCATTAAGTGGATTTCAGTTCAGTGAAGTGCTCCAATATTTTCAGTTTGGCTCTGCTGATGCCAGCAATGTTTGTCTCAGCACGTTATGCTGAGTCAGGCTGCTGTCAGTTAGGCTGGGTTAGACTAAGTTTTGACAGGACAGCTTCAACTCTTGTGCTCTACACTGCTATTCGGCAGATTTCAGGGCTCTGCTGTCCTGTAGTATGTCCCGCTTGGCTCTGGGGTGGGCAGCAAAAGCGGCCTCGACATGGTAGGTTGAGTTACGCTATGTATGGATATGTTCCGTTAGTTCGAGTTAGGTATACGTGGATTTGACTTCTCTGATGTACACTGCGATTCTATGGATTTCTGCGATCTACTCCACACCAATGTGTTCTGCTTGGCTCTCGGCAGGCCAGCAAAACTGTTCGCGGAATGTTAGGTTGAGTTATGTTCCGGTTGGTTATGTTACGATCTGTCGGGTTAGGAGAGTGTAGCTTTGACTTTAGTGCTGTAGTCCGCAATCAGGTGGATCTCTGCGCCCAAGAGAGCCCTAATATTTTCATTTTGCCTTTGGCAGGGCAAGCAATGTTGGTTTCTGCACGTTATGTGAGTCAAGCTGCTTTCGGTCAGGTTGGGATAGGCTATGTTTGGTTAGCATATATTTACCTTTGGGCTGTACACTGCTGTACAGTGGATTTCTGAGCTCAACTGGGCTCTAGCATGTCCTGCTTAGCTCCAGGGGGCAGCAAT
>NW_016980648.1:403-790 GCF_001483705.2 Eufriesea mexicana | reverse complement strand
GGAGCTATAGCCATTGCAGTCCTGCAGAATCTGGCAGGAAAGTACAATTTTATTGACATTTTCGACTAATATCGTGGTGAGCTAGCTTTCTTGCATAAATAAGGAGGAAAGATTCTATTTGCGTGCTATTGCGATTGCAACGCTATGGAATGTGAATGGCAAATTCAATTTTATTGACATGTGCGACTAATATCGTGGTGAGCTAACTTTCTTGCATAAATAAGGAGAAAAGATTCTGTTGGGCTGCTGTAGACATTTCAGTGCAACAGAATCTAGCCGGAAAATTCAATTTTACTGACATTATCGACTAATATCGTTGTGAGCTAACTTCCTCGCATAGGTAAGGAGGAAAGATCCTTTTGCCGTGCTATAGCCATCGCAATGCTG
>NW_016980648.1:0-280 GCF_001483705.2 Eufriesea mexicana | reverse complement strand
CTATAGAATCTTCCTGGAAAATTCAATTTTATTCACATTTTCGACTAATATCGCGGTGACCTAACTTCCTTGCATAGGTAAGGAGGAAAGATACTTTTGGCGTGCTATATCCATTGCAATGCTGAAGAATCTGGCTGGAAAATACAATTTTATTGACATTTTCGACTAAAATCGTGGTGAGCAAACTTGATTGCAGAAATAAGGATGAAAGATTCATTTGGCGTGCTAAAGCCGTCACAATCTTATAGAATCTGGCTGGAAAGTACAATTTTGTTTACAT
>NW_016980647.1:0-701 GCF_001483705.2 Eufriesea mexicana | reverse complement strand
AGGACTTGGCATTATAGATTGTTAGATAGCTAGTTTTGAGCCAAGTACTCGATTATTTCGACAGTGACAGACGTGCTTGAGAATATAGGAACGTGTTGCCAAAAATCAACGTGTCCTATAATTTTAACCCTTTGGACTCGAAGATTTCTTCGTTCTGAATATTGCAATTCGTAGCTTTTAAATTTTTAGCAGCTCACTGATACTCTTTGTGCTAAAATCAAGAAACGAAAATCGTGAATTTGAGAGCGAAACGAGCGAATAGAATAATTTCGTTTCGATGTTATTAATGTAATCATTATAATCTATTATTTAAGTTATAGCATTAAAACAAATGGCGACTGAGAGTTACCTCTGGAGGGCAAAGGGTTAATAACCTAAGATTATTGGAAACCTAAATGGTAGATTTAAATTAGATATTAATTAGGTATAAATTAGATAGATTAGGTGGATATAAACTAGGTTGGTAACCTAAATGGTAGATCGTCAGTCGATTGCGTCGATCGGCTGCATGATCGTGCATTTGGAGTTCGTTATGGCATTATTTCGATATTTAACTCTTTGCAGCCCAGGATTTCGGATAATAAAATAGACCCATGTTGCATAAAAATTTTTTTCTCTTTTTTTAAATTGAGGGTTTGAACGTTGCATCGACAACAAGGTCATTAGCGACATGAACCGTTAGGGTAGGTACTAAATGTATT
>NW_016980646.1:0-6577 GCF_001483705.2 Eufriesea mexicana | reverse complement strand
GATGTATGGATGGATGGATGGAGGGATGGTTGTATGGATGTATAGATGGATGGATGTATGTATTGATTGAGGTATGGATGGACGGATGTACGGATGTATGGATGGACGGATGTATGGAAGTTTGTACGTATGGATGTATGGATGCACGAATGTATGGTTGTACGAATGCATGGATGTATGAATGTGTGGGTGGATGAATGGATGGGTGGATGGACGGAAGAACGGATGCATGTATGAATGTTTGTACGGATGTATGTATGAATTCATGCATGGATGTATGTATGGATGTTTGTATGGATGTATGTATGGATGTATCTAAGAATGTATGTATGGATGTATGTATGGATGAATGTATGAGTGAATGTATGGATCTTTGTATTGATGTGCGTATGCATTCATGGATGGATGGATGGATTGGTGGATGGATGTATGGATGGAAGGATGTATGGATGGATGGATGAATGGATCCATTGATGTATGGACGGGTGGATGTATGGATGGATGGATGTATGGTAGCGTGTATGTACGGATGAATGGATGAATGTCTGTATTGATGGATGAATGTCTGTATGAATGGATGGATATACGCGTGGATGCATGTATGGATGGATGGATGTATCGATGGACGTAAGGATGGATGTGTGGTGTATGGATGGATTTATGGATGGATGGATATATGGATGGATGGATATATGGATGGATTATGTTTGGGTGGATGCATGTATGGATGCGCGGATGTGCGGATGTATGTATGTATGGATGGACGTATGTATGGATAGATTGAGGAATGAATGGAGAAATTAAGTATGTATGGGTGGATGGATGTATGTATGTACGGATGTATGTATAGATGAATGTATGAGTGTATGTATGGATCTTCGTATTGATGTGTGAATGCACTAATGGATGTATGGATGGATTGGTGGATGTATGTATGAATGGAAGGATGTATGGGTGTATGGATGGATGGGTTTATGAACGTATAGATTTATGGATCGATGGATGTATGGATGGGTGGGTGTATGGACGGGCGGATGTATGGATGGATGGATGTATGTATGTATGAATGGATGGTTGTATGGATGGATGGTTGTATGGATGGTTTGAAATACGGATGGGCAGGTGTACGGAAGTATGGATGTATGTATGGTTGTATATAATGGTTTATGTATACATGTATGCATGGATGTGCGTATGGGTGTATTTACGGATGTATCTATGGATGTATGTACGAATGAGTGTATGGGTGTATGCATGCATGTATGGATGTATGTATGCATGGATGAATGGATGTACGAATGTATGGATGTATGGTTGGATGGATGAATCGATGGATGCATGTATGGCTGGGTGGATTTATGGATGGATGGATGTATGGAAGTGTGGATGTTCTGATGTATGTATGTGTGTATGGATGGTTGTGTGGATGGATGGACGTGTGGATGGGTTTAGGCATAGATGGACGAGTGTACCGATATTTTGGATGTATGGATGTATATATGTATGGATGTATCGAGAGATGGAAGTACGAATGGATGGATTTATGGACGTATGGATGTATGGATGTATGGATGAATGGATGGATGGATGTATGGATGAATTGCTGTATGGATGGATGGATGTACGGATGGTTTGGGGAATGGAAGGACGGATGTAGGTATGTAAGGCAGTATGAATTTATATATCTATGTATGTATGGATGGATGGATGTATCCATAGATGGAAGAACGGATGGATGGATTTATGGATATATGGATATGTGTATGTGTGGTTGTATGGATGGATGGATGTATCTATGAATAAACGTATGGATGTACGTGTAGATGTATGTATGGATGCATGAATGGATGGATGTATGGATTGACGGATTTATGGATGGATGCATGTTTCGGTGGATGGATGAATGGATGGAGGTATGGGTGGATGGACGGGTGTCTGGATGGATGGCTGTGTGGATGTATGGACGTATGGATGTGCGTATGTATGAATGTATGGATGTATGGATGTATGGATGTATGGATGGGTGGATGTATGGAAGGATGGCTCCATGGATGGATGACTGTATGGTTGGTTTGAGGTATGGGTGGACGAATGTACGAGTGTATGGTTGTATGTATGTATATATGTATGGAAGTAGTGATGGATGGAAGTATCGATGGATGGAAGAACGGATGGTACGATTTATGGGTGTATGGATATGAGGATGTATAAATGTGTGGGTGGACCGTTGTACGGATGGGCGGATGTATCGATAGATGGATGGATGTGTGAATGGGATGACGCGTGGGTGGATGGATGTATGGAAGGATGGATGTGTGGATGGATGGATGTATGGACGGATGGCTGTATGGATGGATGGATGTACGGATGGTCTGAGGTATGGAATGACGGATGTAGGTATGTATGGGTGTATGAATGTATATATCTATGGATGTATGTATCGACGGATGTATCGATGGGTGGAAGAACGGATGGATGGATTTATGGATATATGGATAAGTGTATGTATGGTTGTATGGATGGATGGATGTATGTATGAATGAACGTATGGATGTACGTGTGGATGTATGTATGGGTGCATGAATGGATGGATGTATGGATGGACGGATTTATGGATGGATGCATGTTTGGTTGGATGGATGAGTGGATGGAAGTATGGGAGGATGGAAGTACGGATGGTAGGATTTATGTATGAATGGTTGTACGGATGTACGAATGAATGGATTTACAGATGTATGGACGTATGGTTGTGTGGGTGGATGAAAGGATAGGTGGATGGAAGAAAGTGTGGATGGATGGATGGGCGGATGAAGGGATACATAGATGGATGGATGGGCGAATGGGTGGACGGACGTATGGATGTCTCGATGAATGTATGGATTTCTGGATGTATGTATGTATGGATGTAGTTAAAGATGTGCTTATGGATGATTGTATAGGTGTATGTAAGGATGTATGGATGTACGTATGGGAGTATGTATGGATGTGCGGATGAATGTATGTATGGCTGTATGGTCCGATGGATGTATGGATGGGTGTACGTATGGATGGATATGTGTATTGAAGGATGGACGTACGGACGGATATATGTATGGAAGGATGGCTGTACGGATGGATGGATGTATGCATGGATGTATGTTTGGACGTTTGTATGGATGTGTGTATGTATGTATGTACGGATGTATGGAAGGATGTGTGTATGATCGTATATATGGACGTATGTATTTGTGTATCTATGGATGTATGTATTGATGTATGTATGGACAGATGGATGGATGAACTGCTGTATGAGGGTATGGATCGATGGATGTATGGATGTGTGGACGTATGGGTGGATGGATGTATGGAAGGATGTATGTACGGAAGGATGGAAGTATGGATGGATGGATTTAAGGATGTATATATGTATGAGTGTATTGATGTATGGTTGGACGGACATACGAATGGATGGATGTACGGATGAATGGATGTATGGATGTATGTATGTTTGTATGTATGGATGTATGGGTGTATGGATGTATGGGTGTAGGAATACATGGATGTATGTTTGGATGTATGATGGATGAGTGTATGGTTGTATGCAGGGGTGTATGGATGTATGTATGTATGGTTATATGGATGTATGGATGATTGGTTGTCGGGATGCATGGATGTATGTATGTATTGATGTACGAACGTATGTATGTATGGATGTATGGAAGGATGGATGAATGGATTGCTGTATGGTTGTATTAATGGATGGATGGCTGGAACGATGGATGTATGGATGGATGCATGAATGTATATATCTATGGTCTTATGGATGGATGGATGTATCGATGGATGGAAGTACGGATGGATGGATTAATGGATATATGGATGTGTGTATGTATGGTTGTATGGATGGATGAATGTATGTATGGATGAACGTATGGTTGTATGTGTAGATGTATGTATGGATGCATGAATGGATGGATGTATGGATGGACGGATATATGGATGGATGCATGTATGGGTGGTTGGATGAATGGATGGAAGTATGGGTGGATGGACGGGTGTCTGGATGGATGGATGTATGGATGTATGGACTTATGGATGTATGTATGTATGAATGTATGGATGTATGGATGTATGGATGTATTGATGGTTGGATGTATGGAAGGATGGCTGCATGGATGGATGATTGTATGGTTGGTTTGATGTGTGGATGGACGGATGTACGTGTGTATGGTTGTATGTATGTATATATGTAAGGATGTATTGATGGATGGAAGTATCGATGGATGGAAGTACGGATGGTAGGATTTATGGATGGCTGGATATGAGGATGCATAGATGTGTGGATGGATGGATGTATGGATGGAAGGTTGTATGTGTGGATGGATGGATGTACGGACGGATGGCTGTATGGAAGGATGTATGTACGGATGGATGGATGTATAGATGTATTGATTTAAGGATGTACGGTTGTATGAGTGTATTGGCGTATGGTTGGACGGATTGATAGATGTACGGATGAAGGGATGTATGGATGTATTTATGTTTGGATGTATGGATGTATGGATGTATGGATGTATGGGTGTAGGGCTGTGTGGATATATGTATGTATCGATGTACGAAAGTATGGGTGTATGGATGTGTGGGTGGATGAATGGATGGGTGGATGGACGGAAGAACAGATGTGTGTATGGATGTTTATACGGATGTGTGTACGGATGAATGGATGGATGGATGGATTGGTGGATGGATGTATGGATAGAAGTATGTATGTTTCGATGGATGTATGGATGGGTGGATGTTTGAATGGATGGATGTATGGAAGTATGGATGTATGTATGTATGTATGTATGGTCGGGTCGATGGATTGAGGTATGGGTGGACGGATGTAAGGATGTATGTATGTATGAATGTATTGAAGGATGGATGTATGTATGTATGGGTGTATGGATGCATGGATGTATTGACGTACAGAAGTATGGATGCATGAATGTATGTATGTGTGGCTGTATGAATGGACATTTGTGTGGATGTATGTATGGATGTATGCATGGATGTATGTATAGATGTATGTACGGATGTATGCATTGTTGTATGTATGGATGTCTGTATGCATGCATGTATGGATGTACGTGTGGATGTATCTAAGTATGAATGTATGGAAGTATGTATGAATGAATGTATGATTGTATGTATGGATGTATGTATTGATATATGTATGGATGTATAGATGAATGGATGGATTGGTGGATGGATGGTTGTATGTATTAATGTTGGTATGGATGTATGAATGTATGGATTTACGGATGTATGGATGTATGGATGTATTGGTGAACAAATGTATTGATGTACGGATGTGTGGATGCATGGCTGTATATATGTATGGATGTATGCATGTAAGGATATACGTATTGATGTATGTATGCATGTATGGAAGGATGTATGGATCGATGGATGTAAGGATGGGTGTATGTTTGGATGGATGGATGTATGGAGGAATGGATCTGTGTATGTATGTATGGGTGGATGGATGGCTATATGGATGGATATAAGCGTGGATGGATTGAGGAACGGATGGACGAATGTACGGATGTATGGATGGATGGATGTATCGAATGATGGAAGTACGAATGGATGGGTTAATGGATGTATGGATGTGTGGACGAACGGATGTATGGATGTATGGTTGTATGAATGGATAGATTTATGGTTCGATGTATGTATGTATGGGTGTATGTGTGGGTGTATGTATTGATGTATGTATGGATGATGGATGGATGTATGGTCGGATATACGTATGGATGTGTGGATGCGTGAATGCAAGGGCGTATTTATGGATGTATATATGGATGGATGTATGGATGTATGTAAGCGTGTATGTATGGATGTAAGTAAGAAAGTATGTATGGATGTATGTATGGATGAATGTATGGGTGTATGTGTGATCCGTGTTTTGATGTGTGTATGGATGCATGGATGGATGGATGGATTGGTGGATGGATGTATGGATGGAAGTATGTATGGATCGATGGATGGATTGTTGTATGGATGTATTAATGTGTGGATGGATGGAAGGATGGATGTATGTATGGATGTATGTATGTATATATCTATGGATGTATGGATGGATGGATGTATCGATGGATGTAAGTACGGATGGATGGATTTATGGATATATGGATGTGTGTATGGATGTACGTATGGATGTATGCATGGTTGTATGTATGGATGTATTTACGCATGTATCTATGAACGTGTGTATGTATGAGTCTATGGGTGTATGTATGGATCTATGGACATATGTGTGAATGTATATATGGATGTACGTATGGATGGATGAGTGCACGGATGTATGGTTTTATGGACATATGGATGGGTGGATGTATGGATGTATGGATGTATGGATGTATGAAAGGATGGATTTAAGGTTGTATGGATGTATGAGTGTATGGATGTATGGTTGGGCGTATATACGGCTGGATTGATGTTCGGATGTGTGGAGGTATGGGTGTATAGATGCCTGGATGTATGGATGTATAGATGTATGGATGTAGGGATGAATGTATGCATGTATGTATGGATGTATGTAAGAATATATATA
>NW_016980645.1:0-497 GCF_001483705.2 Eufriesea mexicana | reverse complement strand
CCGCTGAGCCAAGCAGAATATACTGGATCACAATGGAGCGCTGAAATCCACAGAATAGCCGTGTATGGATCAGAAGTCAAAGCTATCACCTCCTAACCTAGCCAATCATAACATTACCAAACGTAACGTAACAAAACCTAACGTGCCGCGACCACCACTGCTGGCATCCCCAGAGCCAAGCAGAGCATATAAGATCAAAGTAGAGCGTACGAAAACACTGAATGGCAGTGTACAGCACAAAAGTCAAAGCTATCCTAGCCTAAACAAACCAAACGTAACATATCTCAACTTAACGTAACCAAGCGTAACATATCTCAACTTAACGCGCCTAGACCATAGTTGCTGACATCCCCACAGCCAAGCAGAATATACCACTGCAAATTAGAGAGCATAAACCCAATGAATTGCAGTGTATAGCACAAAAGTTAAAGCTTTCCTCTCCAAACCTAACCCGTGGTAACATTGCCAAACGTAACACAAGAAAGCCTAACGTGACG
>NW_016980644.1:0-251 GCF_001483705.2 Eufriesea mexicana | reverse complement strand
CAACCATTCATCCATACATACATCCATCCATACCTCAATCCATCCATACATCAACCCAACCATCCGTCCATACATCCGTACATCCATACGTCAATCCATCCATACATCGATCCATCCATACAACCATTCATCCATACATCCATCCATCCATACGTCGAACCAGCCATACATCCTCCCACCCATCCGTCCATACATCCATACATCCGCACATCCGTCCATCAATACCTCAATCCATCCATACATCCACCCAT
>NW_016980643.1:0-1771 GCF_001483705.2 Eufriesea mexicana | reverse complement strand
ATGTCCTAACCTAGCCAAACGAACATATCCAAACGTAACCCAACTCAACCAAGCATGAGAAGATCACTATTGCTGGTCCGCACAGGGACCAACAGAGTCTACTAAAACTCTATAGTGCACAGAAATCGACCGCAATGCAGAGAATAGCAAAGAAGGTAAGGATACTGTAACCTAACCAGACCTAATCCAACCTAACCTATCGTAGCCCAACTCAACGTAACTTGCCGAGACCACTTTTGCTGCGCTCCCCAAGGTCAAGCCGAACATACTGGAGAACACTAGGGCGCAGAAGCACACCGAATGTATGTGTATAGCATGAAGGCCAAACATATCCTAACCTAACATATCCAAACATATCATAACGAAACGTAGCACGACTCAGACCAACGACCCGCGACCACAGCTCCTGTCCGCCCCCGAGCAATGGAGAACCTACTAGAGGACACTGGAGTACCGAAATCGTTAGGATCGCAGTGTATAGCACATTAGTCATATCTATCCAGGCCTAACCCAAGCAAACATAGCCTAACCAAACGTATCCTACCATAACGTAACGTGCCGCGACCACCACTTGGTGCCTCCTCAGGTCAAGCCGAATGTAGTAGAGCAAAGTTGCGCACAGAAATCCACCGAACAACATACTATAGCACGAAAGACAAAAATACCCTTACCGAAATGAAACTAACCTAAACTGACCAAAACGCAACGCAAACCATCTCAATGAGCCGACACCAATAATGCGGACATTCCCAGATCCAAGCAGACAATATTAGAACGCAGTGGAGCGCCGAAATGCACGAATAGCAGTGTATACCACAAATTTCTGTACTACCGTATCCTAACCTCCACAAAGGTAACATAGCCGAACGTAGCCCAACTCAATGTAACGTCCCGGGACCACTATTTTTGGAATCCTAGAGCCAAGCAGAACATACTGTAGCTCACTAGAGCGCAGATATCTCCGAATAGCAGTGTACAGCGCAAATGTCATGGCTACCTTATCCTACCATATACCAGCTCAACATAACCAAACGTAACATAACTAAATTTAACGTACCGCGACCATTATTGCTGGCCTCCCCAGATTGGAGCAGAACATATTAGCGGAGTAGAGCGCCGAGATCCACCGGAAAGTAGTGTTCACCACGTAAATCAAATCTACCCAGACCTAAACCATGCTAACAGAACCTAACCAAACGTACCGTAACTCAATCTGACGTGCTGAGACTACTATTGCATGCCACCCCAGGGCCAAGCAGAGCATATTGAAGCAACGTAGGTCGCAGGAGTGCACCGAGTAACTGTGTAAGGCACGAAAACCAAAGCTACCCTCACCAAACTTAACATAACCTAGCCTACCCAAACGTAACCTAGCCCATTCCAACGTGCCGCGACCACTATTACTCGCCACCCCAGAGTCGAGCAGAGTGTAGTATAGCATTGCAGAGCGCAGGAATCCACCGTATAGCAGTGTAAAGCACGAAAGTCAAACATACACAGGCCCCTTCTCCTTGTCTTCACGTGGGAAAGCTTTCCAAATATGCCAGGCCCCTAAGAGAGGGCGTAGTGCTATGTGGGATTCTTACGCACTAAAACCACCACGATGGCCAACCCTTTGTATATCGTGGCGTCATGCACTTCGCGGCGGCGCACTTGCAGTGCGCGCCCGCGACGCGTCCGTTGACACGCCCCCACCCCCTGGCGCGTCGGAACTTGCACGCGCGACATCCACGCACATGCGAGCGGGACGGGTCGTTTACAGGCACGCACA
>NW_016980642.1:0-385 GCF_001483705.2 Eufriesea mexicana | reverse complement strand
TACGGTTGGTTTGGTTAGGGGAGGGCAGCTTCGACTTCAATGCTATAGCCCGCTATTAGGTGGATCTCTGCACCCCACAGTGTTCTAATCTAATCCGCATGGCCCGTGGAAGGCCGCCAACACTTGTCTCAGCACGTCATGTTGTGTCAGGTTGCGTTCGGTTATGCTTGTTTTGGCTAAGTTTGGTACGGATGGCCTTAACTCACGTGTCGCACACTACTATTCTGAGGACATCTGCGCACTGCTGTGCCCTAGTACGACCCGCATGGCTCTGGGGTGGGCAGCATAAGCGTTCTCGGCACGCTAGGTTGAGTTAAGCTACGTTATGCTATGTTCTGCTGCTTTGGGTTTGGTTTGGGTAGCTATTGCGTTTCAGATATACACT
>NW_016980641.1:0-707 GCF_001483705.2 Eufriesea mexicana | reverse complement strand
GGGAGGCCAGCAATAGTGGTCTCGGCCCGTTAGATTAAGTCAGGTTCCGTTTGGTTATGGTACGTATGGATAGGTTGGGACAGGGTAGCTTTGACTTTTTTGCTATACACTGCAATTGTGTGGTTTGGATTTCTGCGGTTTGCGCTACCCTACTCTACTCTGCTAAACCCTCTGGAGGGCAGTAGGGGTGGTCGGAGTACATTAGGTGGTGTTATGTTGCGTTTGGCTGTGACAGGTTAAGTTGTGTTAGGGTAGTTTCGACTATTATGCAACACACTGCTATTCTATCGACTTCGGCACTCCTCTGTGCGCTACCACATCCTGCTTGTGTTTGTGAACGTCAGGAATATCGTTCTCGGCACGTTAGGTTGAAATATGTTACGTGGGTTAGGTTAGGTTTGGTTAGGTTTTGCTATGTTATCCACGTCTTTTGCGCTATACACTGCTATTCGGCGGATATCTGCGCTCTACTGTGCTGTACCATACCCTGTTCGACTCTGGGAAGGTGAGCATTAGTGACCATGACACGATAGTTTGAGTCAGGCTACGCCTGGTATTGTTACGATTGGTTAGGTTAGGATAGTGTAGCTTCGACTTTTTTGCTATACATCGCGATTAGGAGGGTTTCTATGCTTTACGTTGCCCTACTGCTCTCTGTTAGACTCTGGGGAGGCCAGGAACAGTGTCCTCGGCACATTAGGTTGAGT
>NW_016980640.1:0-669 GCF_001483705.2 Eufriesea mexicana | reverse complement strand
TAACCAAACTTAACCTAACTTAGCCTGACCAAACGTAACATGCCTCAACATGACGTGCCGCGAGCGCCATTTGTCGGATCCCCGGATTCGAACAGAGCACAGGAGAGCAATGCAGATCGCAGAAATCGATAGAATCGCGGTGTATGGCGCAAAAGTGGTGGCTATGCAGATCCAACAAAGAAAAACGTAGCATAACACACCTTAGCGTGCAGCGACCACCATTGCTGCCATCCTCAGGGACAAGCAGAAGGTAGTAAAGCTCAATCGTTCGCAGAAGTCGTCCGAATTGTAGTCTACAGCACGGAAGTGAAAGGTAAATCGACCGAGCTTAACCTGGCCTACCCTAAACAAACGTAGCATAACTCAACATAACGTGACGAGAAAAATATTGCTGGCATTCACAGAGGCAAGCAGAATGTGCCAGGGCACAGTAGAGCGGAGAAATCCACCGTACTGTTGTGTATAGCACAAAAGGCAGACATACCCTGACATAACCTGACCAAAGCTGACCTATCCAAACGTAGTGTATCTCATCATAACGTGCAGCGGCCACTGCTGCTGGCATATCCATAGTCAAGCAGATTGCACTAGAGCACAGTGGATTAGAGATAACCACCAGATAATGGTTTATAGATCGAAAGTGAAAGAAATCCTAACCAAACCTTCCTT
>NW_016980639.1:0-1821 GCF_001483705.2 Eufriesea mexicana | reverse complement strand
CTACAGCATTGCAATGGCTATAGCACGCCAATAGAAACTTTCCTCCATATTTATGCAAAAAAGGTAGCTCACCCCGATATTTGACGACAATGTCAATAAAATTAAATCTTCCAGCCAGATTCTGTAGCATGGCAACGGCTATAGCACGCCAATAAAATCTTTCCTGCTTATTTATGCAAGAAAGTTAGCTCACCTCGATATTAGTCGAACGTGTCAATATAATTATATTTTCCAGGCAGAGTCTGTTGCACTGCAATGGCTATAGCACGCCAACAGTATCTTTCCTCCTTATTTATGCAAGAAAGTTAGCTCACCACGATATTATTCGAAAACGTCAATAAAATTGCATTTCCAGCCAGATTCTCTTGCACTGCAGTGGGCATACCTCGACAATAGAATCTTTCCTACTTATTTAAGCAAGAAAGTTACCTGACCCCGATATTATTCGAAAATGTCAATAAAATTGAATTTTCCAGCCAGATTCTATAGCACTGCAACGGGTATAGCGCGAAAATGGAATATTTCCTCCTTATTTATGCAAAAATGTTATCACACCACGATAGTAGAAGGAAAAGTCAATAAAACTGGATTTTCCATCATGGTTATATAGCATTGCAATGGCTATAGCACGCCAATAGGATCCTTCCTTCTTATATGTGCAAGAAAGTTATCTCACCACGATATTAGAAGAAAATGATAATAAAATTGGATTTTCTATCTCCAGATTCTATTGCACTGCAATGGCTGTAGCACGCCAATGGAATCTTTCCTCCTTATTTACGCAAGAAAGTTCGCACACCACGACAATAGTCGTATATGTGAATAAAATTGTAATTTCCAGACAGATTCTATAGCATTGCAATGGCTATAGCACGCCAGTAGAATCTTTCCTCCTTATTTATGTAAGAAAGCAAGGTCACCACGATATTATCCGAAAATGTCAATAAAATGATTGTTCCAGACTGGTTCTATAGCATTAAAATGGCTATAGCACGTC
Source organism: Eufriesea mexicana (assembly GCF_001483705.2). NCBI lineage: Eukaryota > Metazoa > Arthropoda > Insecta > Hymenoptera > Apidae > Eufriesea > Eufriesea mexicana. Next base: position 824 of record NW_016980639.1, on the reverse strand, counting down.
AATAGGGTCTTTCTACCTTATTTTAGGAAGATAGATTTCTCACCACAGTATTAGTCGAAAATGTCAATAAAATAGAATTTTCCATCCAGATTCTGTCGCACTGCAACGGGTAGAGCACGCAAATAGTATCTTTCCTCCTTATTTATGCAAAGAAGATATCTCACCACGATTGTAGCCGAAAATGTGAGTAAAATTGAATTTCCCCTGCAGATTCTACAGCATTGCAATGGCTATTGCACGCCAATAGAATCTTCCCTCCATATCTACGCAGCGAAGATAGCGCACCACGATATTATCCGAAAATGTCAATAAAATTGAATTTTCCAGCCAGACTCTATTGCACTGCAATGGCGATAGCAGGCCAATAGAATATTTCCTCCTTATTTATGCAAGAAAGTTAGCTCACCAAGATATTATTCCAGAATGACAACAAAATTGAGTTCTCCAGCCAGATTCTATTGCACTGCCATCGCCATAGAACGCCAATAGAATGTTTCCACCTTATTTATACGAGGAGCATAGCTCACCACAATATTATCCGAAAATGTGAATAAAATTGAATGCTTCAGATAGGTTCTATAGCATTACCATGACTATAGCACGTCAATATAGTCTTTCTACCTTATTTTAGGAAGATAGTTAGCTCATCACAATATTAGTCGCAAATGTCAATAAAATTTAATTTTACAGCATGATTCTACAGCATTGCAATGGCTATAGCACGCCGATAGAAACTTTCCTCCTTGTTTATGCAAAAAAGTTAGCTCACCCCGATATTTTACGACAATGTCAATAAAATTGAATCTTCCAGCCAGATTCTGTAG
>NW_016980638.1:0-545 GCF_001483705.2 Eufriesea mexicana | reverse complement strand
CCAGCAATAGTGGCCTCTGCACTTTGCATTATGTCAGGTTACGTTCTGTTAGGCTGTTCCAAGGTATGTTTTGCCAGGATAGATTTAACTTTTGTTCTGAACACTGCTATTTTTCGGTGGAATGCTGCGGCCTACTGTGCTCCAGTATGTCCTGCTTCGCTCTGCGAGGGCAGCAATAGCGTTCTCGGTACGTCAGGTTGAGTTATGCTATGTTTGGCTATGTTGCGTTGGTTCAGGTTTGGTTTGCTTAGCTTTGACTTTTCAGATGTACACTGCGATTCTATGGATTTCGCAGCTCTACTCTCCACTAATGTGTTCTGCTCGGCTATGGGGAAGCCAGCAATGGTGGTCCCGGAACGTTAGGTTGAGTTATGTTTTGATTGGTAATGCTACGATAGGTTGGGTTAGGAGAGGATTGCTTTGACTTGAACAATATTGTCTGCTATTCTGTGGATGCCTGCGCCCTGCAGTGCGCTAAGGTATGCAGCTTGGCTCTGGCAATGACAGAAATAGTGGTCTCGGCACATCATGTTGAATCAGGTTAC
>NW_016980637.1:0-882 GCF_001483705.2 Eufriesea mexicana | reverse complement strand
AAATTCAATTTTATAGACATTTTCGAGTAATATCTTGGTGAGTTGACTTTCCTGCATAAATAAGGCGGAAAGATTATATTGGCGAGCTATAACCATACCAATGATATAGAATCTGGCCGGAAAATTCAATTTCATTGACATTTTCGAATAATATTGTGGTGAGTTAACTTTCTTGCATAAACATGGAGGAAAGATTCTATTGGCCTGCTATAGCCATTGCAGCGCTCAGGAAAATGGCGTGAAAGTTCAATTTTACTGACATTTTCAACCAATATCGTGGTGAGCTAACTTTCTTGCATAAACATGGAGGAAAGATTCTATTGGCCTGCTATAGCCATTGCAGCGCTCAGGAAAATGGCGTGAAAGTTCAATTTTACTGACATTTTCAACCAATATCTTGGTGAGCTACATTTCTTGCATGAATAGGGAGGAAATATTCTATTGGCGTGCTATAGCCTTTGCAAAGCTTTTGTATCTGGCTGGAATGTTCAATTATATTGACATTTTCGATTGATATCGTATTGAGCTAACTTTCTTGTATAAATAAGGTGTAAAGATTCATTTGGGTTGCTGTAGCCATTGCAATGATATAGAATGTGCCTGGCAAATTCAGTTTTATTGACATTTTTGACTAATATCGTGGAGAGCTAACTATCTCTCAAAAATAAGGAGGAAAGATTCTATTGGCGTGCTATATCCATTGCAATGATCTGGAATCTGTCTGGAAAGTTCAATTTTATTGGCAGTTTCGACTAATACTGTCGTGAGCAATCTTTTTGCATAAACATGGAGGAAAGATTCTTTTGGCGAGCTATAGCAGCTGGAATGCTACAGAATCTGGATGGAAAATTCAATTTTATTGGCATTTGCGGCTAAGGTCGT
>NW_016980636.1:0-281 GCF_001483705.2 Eufriesea mexicana | reverse complement strand
GGGTGGATGTTTGGATCGATGGAAGTATGGATGTATGGATGTATGTATGGATGTATGCATGGATGGATGGCTGTAAGGATAGGTGGGAGTGTGGATGGAATGAGTTACGGATGGACGAATGTACGGAAGTATGGATGTATGTATGGGTGTATGTAAGGTTGTACGTATGCATGTATGTAAGCATGTATTTACGGGAGTAAGTATGGATGTGTGAATTCATGTATGTATGGATGTATGTTTGGATGTATGGGTGGATGGATGAGTGTATGAGTGGATGGATT
>NW_016980635.1:0-527 GCF_001483705.2 Eufriesea mexicana | reverse complement strand
AGCCGACTAGAAGATAGTAGAGGAGAGTACTATTCGGGAATCCATAGAATCGCTGTGTATTGCGGAAAAGTCAATGCTGCCTAAACCTATCCCCGGCTAACATTACGTAGCCAAAAGTAGCATATCCCAGCATAACCTGCAGCGACCACAAATTCTGGCCTCGACTGGGCCAAGCAGAACATATTACAGCACAACAGAGCACAGAAATTCACAGAACCGCAGTGTATAGCACGAAATCTCATGCCAACCTTGTCAAACCTAACCTAACCTAACCTAGCAAGACGTAACATAATTCAACGTCTCGTGCCGCAACCGCCATTGCTGGCATTGCCAGGGCCAGGCAGAATATAGTATAGCACAGTAGAGAGCACGAATACGCCGAAGAACTGTGTACAGTACGAAAGTCAAAGCTACACTGGCCGAATCTAGCATAGCCTAATCTCACCAAACGTAACATAACTAAACCTGACGTGCCGAGAACATTATTGCTGGCATCCACAGACCCGAGCAGGGAATATTTAGCAATA
>NW_016980634.1:0-348 GCF_001483705.2 Eufriesea mexicana | reverse complement strand
TCATTCAGGTCAGGTCAGGTCAGGTCAGGTAAGGTCGGTTAAAGACAGCACAGGTCAGGTCATGTCGGGTAATGTCACGTCAGCTGAGGTCAGGTCAGCTAAGGACAGTTCAGGTCAGTTCAGATCAGGCAAGATAAGGCAAGGTCAGGTCAGGTCAGGTCAGGTCATATCAGTCCGGTCAGGAGAGGTCAGGTCATGTCCGGTCAGGTCTCCTGTCGCCAAGTCGGGCCAGTTCAGTTCAGGTGGGGAGAGGACAGGTCAGGCCCGTTCAGGTCAGGTCAGGTCAGGTCAGATCAGCCAGGTCAGGCCAGGTCAGGTTAGATCGGGTCAGTTCATGTCAGGCAAGGG
>NW_016980633.1:9386-10946 GCF_001483705.2 Eufriesea mexicana | reverse complement strand
CGTCTAGTTACAATATGCCCGGGTATGTTAGGTTGTGTCAAGTTAGGCTAGCATACCTTCCACTTTTGTACAGTGCACTGCAATGCAGTGCATTTTACGCTCTGCTGTGCTCTTGCATATTCTGCTTGGCTCTGCGGTGGCCAGCAATAGTCGTCTCGGCACTATAAGTTGAGTTACGCTGCATGCGGTTATGCTTCGTTTGGTGAGGTTAGTATATGGTAGTTTAGATATTTGTGATATACACAGCTATACGCGCATTTCTGCGCTCCACTGTGGTCTAGCATATTCTGCTTTTCACTGGGGATGCCGGAAGTAGTGGTATCGCCTCGGTCGCATTAGGTAGTCCACGTTTGGTTATGTTAGGGTAGGTCAGGTTATGTTAGTGCATATTCGATTTTTCTGCTACACGCTGCTATTTGGTGGCTCTCTGCTCTCTACTGTGTTCTGTTATATGCTGCTTGGCACTGGGGATTCCAGGAATAGTGGTCTCGGCACGTTCGGTCACGTTTGGGTACGTTTGATGAGATTAAGTTTCGTTAGGTTAGGAGAGGATATCTTTGACTTTTGCGCTATACACTGCTATCCGGTGCACTTCTGCGCTCTACATTGCTGTACTATACGCTGTTCGAATCTGGGGAGCGCAGAAATAGTTGCCCCGGCACGTTATTTATATTTAGGCTACGTTCGGTTATTTTATGCATGATTAGGTAGGAGATGATAGCTTGGCATTTGCGATATATACTGCTGTTCGGTGTACTACTGAGCTATACTCTGCTCTAGTATGCTCTGCTTGGCTCTGGGAAGGCCAGCAATACTAGTCGCGGTTTGGTCAGGTTAGGTTTGGTCAAGTTCTGTTAGGATATCTTTGTCTTTTGTGCTTTACACGGCAATGCGGCTGTTTTCTTCGCTCTCCTGTGCTCTAGTGTATTCTGCTTGGCTCTGGAGAGGTCACCAATATTGGTCTAAGCACGATAGGTGGAGCTAAGTTACGTTTGGTTACGTTATGCTCGTTTATGTTACGTTTGGATAGGTTATGGTAGCATTGCTTTGACTTTTACGCTGTAAGCTACCATGAGGCGGCATTCTGATCACTACTGTGATCTAATATGTACCGCTCTGCTCTGTCGAGGTCAGAAATAGTGGCCGCGGCGCGTTTGTTTGAGTTAGGCTGCCTTCGGTTAGGTTATGTTAGCTTAGGTTAGGTCTGCATAGCTTTGACTTCCGTGGTATAGAGTGACATTCTGTGTACTCCTGCGATGTGGTATGCTGTAATATGAGCTGCTTGGCACTGGCGAGGCTAGAAATTTTGGTCTCGGCACGTCGGTCAGAGTTAGGTTGCGTTTGGTTAGGTTATGCTCCTTTTGGTTCGGTTTGGATAGCTTTGATTTTCTCGGCATAGGCTGCAATTCGGTGGATTTCTGCCCCCTGCTGTGCTCTACTATACAGAGCTCTACTCTGGGGAAGCCAGCAATAGTGGTCGCTGCACTTTAGGTTCAGTTAGGTTACGTTTGTGTATGTTACGCTTTGTTCGGTTAGGATAGGGTAGCTGTGACTTCTGTG
>NW_016980633.1:8113-8841 GCF_001483705.2 Eufriesea mexicana | reverse complement strand
GGCCGCGGCGCGTTTGTTTGAGTTAGGCTGCCTTCGGTTAGGTTATGTTAGCTTAGGTTAGGTCTGCATAGCTTTGACTTCCGTGGTATAGAGTGACATTCTGTGTACTCCTGCGATGTGGTATGCTGTAATATGAGCTGCTTGGCACTGGCGAGGCTAGAAATTTTGGTCTCGGCACGTCGGTCAGAGTTAGGTTGCGTTTGGTTAGGTTATGCTCCTTATGGTTCGGTTTGGATAGCTTTGATTTTCTCGGCATAGGCTGCAATTCGGTGGATTTCTGCCCCCTGCCGTGCTCTACTATACTACTATACTATACAGCAATCGTGGTCGCTGCACTTTAGGTTCAGTTAGGTTACGTTTGTGTATGTTACGCTTTGTTCGGTTAGGATAGGGTAGCTGTGACTTCTGTGCTGTATACTGTCATCTGTCGTAATTCTACGCTCTACATTGCTCCACTATGCTCCGCTTGGCTCTGGGGAGGCCAGCAATTGTGGTCCCGGCACGTTAGTTTGATCTAGGCTACGTTAGGTTATATTACGTTTGGTTCGATTACGAGAGGATACCTTTGACTTTTGCGCTACATACCTCTATCCAGTGAACTACTGTTCTACACTTGGCGTAATATGCTCTGCCTGTCACTGCGGACGCCGAAGATAGTGGTCTCGGTTCGGTATGCTTTGATAGTCTACGTTCGCGTAGGTCGGGTTAGGTCACGTTTGGTCGCGATT
>NW_016980633.1:0-282 GCF_001483705.2 Eufriesea mexicana | reverse complement strand
GCGTTTGCTTGGGCTGGGTTAGATCAGGTTAGGTGGGGATATCTTTGACTATTGCACCATACACTGAAAAGCAGCGGATGTCTGTGATCTACTGCGCTGTGGTATATTCCGCTTGGTTATGGGACGGTCAGCAATAGTGGTATCGTCACGCGACTTTGAGTTATGTTACGTTTGGCTCGGTTAGGAGTGGATAGCTATGACTTTTGCGCTATACACTGTTATTAGGCGGACTTCTGCACTCCACTGTTCTCTAATTCGTTCAGATTGGCTCCAGGAGGTGCA
>NW_016980632.1:0-686 GCF_001483705.2 Eufriesea mexicana | reverse complement strand
ATTGCAATGGCTATAGCTGGCCAATAGAATATTTCCTCCTTATTTATGCACGACAGATACCTCTCCACGATATTAGCCGAAAATGTCAACAAAATTGAATTTTCTTAGAAGATTCTATAGCATTGCAATGGCCATAGCACGCCAATAGTATCTTTTTGGCCATAGCACGCCAATAGTATCTTTCCTCCTTATATATACAAGAAAGTTAGCTCACCACGATATTAGCCGAAAATGTCTATAAAATTGAATTTTGCAGCCAGATACTACGGCACGGCAATGGCTATAGCACGCCAATAGAATCTTTCCTACTTACATATGCAAGAAAGCTAGGTCACCGCGATATTCGTCGAAAATGGCAGTAAGATTGAATATTCCGGCCATATTCTACAGCACTGCAACGGCTATAGCGCGCCAATAGGATATTTCCCCCTTATTTATGCACGAAAGCTACCTGACCACGATATTAGCCGAAAATGTCAACAAAATTGAATTTTCGTAGCAGGTTCTATAGCATTGCAATGGCCATAGCACGCCAATAGTATCTTTCCTCCTTCTATATACAAGAAAGTTAGCTCACCAAGATATTAGCCGAAAATGTCTATAAAATGGAATTTTCCATCCAGATACTATAGAATTGCAATTGCTATATCTGGCCAATAGATTCTTATCTCCTTATTAATGCACGA
>NW_016980631.1:0-550 GCF_001483705.2 Eufriesea mexicana | reverse complement strand
CATCCAGATTCTGTAGCATTGCAAATGCCATAGCTCGCCAGTAGAATCTTTCCTCCTTACATAAGGAAGAAGGTTAGGTCACCACGATATTAGTCGAAAATGACAATAAAATGGAATATTCCATCCAGAAACTTTAGAACTGCAATGGCTATGGATGGCCAAAATAATCTTTCCTCCGCATTCATGCATGAAAGTTACCTCACCACGATGGTAGTCGAAATGAAAGTTACCTCACCACGATAGTAGTCGAAAATGTCAATAAAGCAGCATTTTCCAGCCAGATTCTGTAGCACTGCATTGGCTATAGCTCGCCAGTAGAATCTTTCCTCCTTATTTATTCAGGGATGTCAGCTCACCACGTTATTAGTCGAAAGTGCCAATAGAACTGAATTTTCCATCCAGATACTATAGAATTGCCATGGCCATAGCTGGCCAATAGAATCTTTCCGCCGAATCTATGCAAGAAAGATACCTCACCACGATATTCTTCGAAGATGTCAATAAAATTGAATTTTCCACCCAGATACTGTAGAATTGCAATGGCTATAGC
>NW_016980630.1:0-307 GCF_001483705.2 Eufriesea mexicana | reverse complement strand
CCCTGTAATATGTTCTGCTTCGCTATGGGGAGACTAGCAATAGTGGGTTCGGCTCGTCAGGTTAATACAGATTACGTTTGTCCTGGCTAGGTTGAGTCAGGCTAGGTCAGGGTTCCTTTGACTTCTGTGCCATGCAGCGATATATGGTGGCTTTCTGTGCTCTACTGTGCTTCAGTAATTTCTGCTTGGCGCTGGCTGGTCCAGCAGTAGAGGCCGCAGCGCGTTGTGTCGATATAGCCTTCGTTTGGCTCGGTTATATTTGTTTGGGTTAAGTGCGACTGGTTTTGGCTTTTCTGCTACACACTGC
>NW_016980629.1:0-529 GCF_001483705.2 Eufriesea mexicana | reverse complement strand
GCTTTGCAATGCTAGAGAATCTTGCTGGAAAGTTCAATATTACTGACAGTTTCGACTATTATCATTGTGAGCTACCTTTCCTGCCTAAATATGCAGGGTAGATTCGATTGGCATGCTGTAGACATTGCAATGATATAGATTGTGGTTCGTAGACATTGCAATGATAAAGATTGTGGTTCGACAATTCAATTTTATTGACATTTTCGGCTAATATGGTGGTGAGATAACTTTCTCGCATATATAAGTAGGATAGATAATATTGGCGTGCTATAGACATTGCAATGCAATATAATCTTCCTGGAAATTTCAATTTTATTGTCATTTTCTACTAATATCGTGATGAGCTAGCTTCCTTCCCTAAGTAAGGAGGAAAGATCTTTCTGGAGTGCTATAGCCATTGCAATGAAGTAGAATCTGGCTGGAAAACTCAACTCTGTTGAAATTTTTGACTAATATCGTGGAGAGATAGCTATCTTGCACAAATAAGTAGGAAATATTCTATTGGCCTGCTACAGACATCGCAATGCTA
>NW_016980628.1:0-1076 GCF_001483705.2 Eufriesea mexicana | reverse complement strand
TGGTGGTCGCTGCACGTTAGTTTGAGATGGGTTATGTTCTGTTATTTTACGATTGGTAAGGTTCGGTTGGGATATCTTCGACTTTTGTGCCGTACTCAGAAATTCGGTGAATTCTGGCGCTCCACTGTGCCCTAATGTACTCTGATTGGCTCTGGGGTGGACAGTAATAGTGGTCGTGGCACGTCAGGTTTTGTTATGCTGCGTTTGGTTATGTTCGGATAGGACAGGTTTGGTCAGGTTACCTTTGACTTTTGTTCTGCACAATGCTATACGGTGGATTTCTACTCTCCACATTGCTCTAACATGCTCTGCTCGACTATGGGGAGTCCAGAAACAGTGGTCGTGATACGATAGGCTGGGTTCGTCCACGCTTGGCTATGTTAGGTTAGGTCAGGTTGGATCAGGGTGTATGTGACTTCTGTGCTATACGCTGCTGTTTGGTGGCTCACTGCGCTATACTGTGCTCTAGTACATTCTGCTTGGCTCTGGGGACTCCAGTAGTAGTGGTATCTGGACGTTAGGTTAAGTTAGGCAACGTTTGGTGTTATTACGTTTGGGTACGTTAGGATAGTGTAGCTTCGACTTTAGTGCTATACGCAGCTATTCGATGGATTTCTACGCTCCGCATGGCCCTACAATTCTCTGCTCCACTCTGGTGAGGCCAGTAATGGTGGTGTTGGAACTTTAGTTTGAACTACGCTACGCTTGGTTGTATTTCGTTTGGTTAGGTTAAGTTTGTACGAGTCATATATGGATAGCTTTGACTTTCTCGGCGTAGACTGTTATTCGGAGGACTTCTGCCATCTACTGTGTTGTACTATATTCCGCACGACTCTGGGGAAGCCAGAAATAGTGGTCCCGGCACATAAGTTTGATATAGGCTACGTATGCATATGTACGTTTGGTCAGGTTTGGTGGGTATATTATTGTCTTTTGTTCTATATACAGCTATTCCGCGGACTTATGCGCCGCACTGAGCCCTAATATGCTCTGTCCGGCTCTGGGGAGCCAAACAAAAGTGGTCTCGGCACGTTAGGTTGAGTTAGGTTACGTTTCATTAGGTTACGTTTGTTTGG
>NW_016980627.1:0-598 GCF_001483705.2 Eufriesea mexicana | reverse complement strand
CACTGCAGTGCTTTGGTGTGACCGGCTTTGCTCTGGGGATTGCAGCAATAGCAGACTCGGCACGTTGGATTGAGTTAGGCTATGTTTGGCATGTCATGGTCGTCTATTGGGTTCGGGTAGCTTCGAGTGTTCTGACGTACTCTGCGATTATGTGGATTTCTGCGGCCCACTTTCCACTAGTGTGTCCTGCTTGGCTCTGGGTAGGCCAGCAACAGTGTTAGCGGTACGTTATGTTGAGTAAGGTTACGTTGGATTATGTAGGGTTAGGCTGAGTTTTACAGGATAGCGTCAACTTTTGCGCTGTACACTGCTATTCGGTGGATCTCTGCGACCTACTATGCTCTAGTATGACCTGCTTTTCTCTCCGGGGGCTTTAATAGCGGTCTCGGTACGTTAGGTTGCGTTAGGCTGTGCTTGGCCAAGTTCCGTTGTTCTATGTTAGGCTTGGGTAGCTATGTCTTTTCTGATATACATTGCGTTTATATAGATTTCTGCGTTATACTCTCCACTAATGAGATTTCCTTGGCTCTGGGAGGCCAGCGATATTTGTAGCGGCACGTCAGGTTCAGTTATGTTACTGTCGGCTATATTAGGATCC
>NW_016980626.1:0-548 GCF_001483705.2 Eufriesea mexicana | reverse complement strand
TAGAGCAATGTAGAGCGCCGAAATCCACCGAATAACAGTGTATAGCACAAAAGTCAAAGCTACACTAGCATGAGATATTCAATTATAACATAACCAAACGTATCCTCACGTAACCGAACGTGCCGAGACCAATATCGCTGGCCTCGGCAGAGCTAAGCAGATAGACCAATATCGCTGGCCTCGGCAGAGCTAAGCAGTATATACTAGAGAACAGTAGAGCGCAGAGAGCCACCGAATTGCAGTGTATAGCAAAAAAGTGAAAGATATACTAACATAACTTGTCCCAACCAAACATAACCAGACGTAGAATAACTGATTCTAACGAGCCGAAACCTGTATTGCTGGCCTACACAGTGCCAAGCAGAACATATTAGAACTCAGTAAAGCGCTGAAATCCACTGAACAGCAGTGTATAACACAAAAGTCGAAGCCATCCTAACCAAACGTAACATAACCTAACATGACCAAAGGTGACATAACCAATGATATCGTTTCACGATCGCTATTGCTGGTCTCCATGGAGTCGAGCATAGTATAGCAGATCTAAC
>NW_016980625.1:0-605 GCF_001483705.2 Eufriesea mexicana | reverse complement strand
TGATTAGATAACCTATCGCCTGCAATCCAATGGCAAGTACAGACATCTACTGGCCAGAGAATAGGTCTATTCAAAGTCTATAATCTGTTATAGCTTGGTGAATAGGGTGCCTATCGCATTCAACCAATGGCAAGAACAGCCATCTACTTGCCAGAGAATAGGTATTTTCAAAATTTATAATCCGTTTCTGCTTGGTGAATAGGTCGCCCAACGCCTAAAATGCAATGGCAAGTACAGCCATTTTCGCGCCAGAGAATATGTCTACTGAAAATCCATAGTCTGTTATAGCTTGGTGAATAGGTAGCCTAACGCTATTAATACAATGGCAAGAACAGCCACCTTCATGCCAGAGAATAGGTCTATTCAAGATCAATAACCTGTTATAGCTGGGTGAATAGATCGCCTATCGCATACAATCGAATGGCAAGTACAGCCATCTACTTGCCAAAGATTTGGTCTGTTCAAAATTCATAATCTGTTATAGCTTGGTGAATAGGTCGCATAACGCACTCAACCAATGGCAAGTACAGCCATCTACTTGGCAGAGAATTGTTCTATTCAAAATCTATAACCTGTTATAGCTTGGTGAATAGATCGCCTGACAC
>NW_016980624.1:0-969 GCF_001483705.2 Eufriesea mexicana | reverse complement strand
ACCTAAAATAACGTAACCAAACGTAGGCTGTCATAGCGTAACGTGCCGCAGCCACTGTTTCTGTCCTACGCACAGCAAAGCAGAGCTTATTAGATTTCAGCGGAGCTCGGAAATCCACAGGATATTAGTGTATAGCACAAAAGTCAAAGTTGTCCTAACATCCTAACATAAACAAACCACACATAACACAACCAAACGTAACCAGACAAACCCTATCGTCTCTAGACCATTATTGCTGACTTCCACAGAGCCAATCAGAATATACAAGAGCACAGTAGAGCGCAAAAATCCACCGCATGGGAGCGTAAAGCACAATGGTCAAAGGTATCCCGACCTAACCTGATGCAACCAAACCTAACCGAACGTAGGCTAATTCAGACGAACGTGCCGAGACCACAATTTTTGGCCTCCTCAGAGCCAATCAGAGCGTATTAGAGCACAGTAGAGCGCGGAAATTCACCGAACGTCAGTGTAGAGCACAAAAATCTAAGCTGTCCTAGCATACCCTAACCAAGCATAGCATACCCAAACGTAATGTAGCACCAACTAACTGCCCAACACCACTGTTGCCGACATCCCCAGAGCCAAGCAGAATATACCAGAGCACAGTAGTTCACAGAAGTCCGCGGGGTGGCAGTTTAAATAACAAAAGAAAGGATAACATATACTAACCTGACCGAACCTAACCACACCCAAACGTAGTATGATTCAGCATAAGGTGCCTAGGCCACTATTACTGCCCTTCCCAGAGACAAGCTGAATATAACACACGCAGTGGAGCTCAGAAATCCACCGAATATCAGCGTATACCAGAAAAGCCAAGGCTATCCACTCCTAACCTAACCAACAGTAACGTAACCGAACGCGTCCTTACTCCATTTAACCGCCCTACACCACTATTGCTCGCATCCACAGAGGAAAGCAGAATATATTAGAGAACAGTAGGTCAGAGAAATCCGCGGCGTTGCA
>NW_016980623.1:0-1562 GCF_001483705.2 Eufriesea mexicana | reverse complement strand
ACTGCAATTCGGTAGATTCCTGAGCGATAGTTTGCTCTACTGTATCCTGCTCCACTCTGCGGATGCTAGCAGTAGCTGTCGCTGGACGTGAATATCAGCTAGGTTTCGTTCTTTAAAGTAAGGTTTGCTTACGTTTGGTTAGGTTGGCTTTGACTTTCGTGCTATACACTACCTTGTGGTGGAATTCTGCGATTTACTGTGCTGTACTATATACTGCTCGTCTCTGGGGGCCAGAAGCAGTGACCGCGGCACGTTTTGCTGAGCCAGGTTACGCTTTGTTATGTCCGGTTTGGCTATATGCGGTTACAACAGCTCCTGCTTTCGAGCTATACATTGTTATTCGGTGGAATTCAGGGCTCTACTCTGCTTTAGTATACCCTGCTTTGCTCTGCCCAGGCTAGCAATAATTATTTCGGCACATTATCTTTAGTCATGTTACGCTTGGCTACGTTACTTTTGGTTAGTTTAGGATATGATAGCTTTGACCTTTGCGCTGTACGCTGCTGTTCGATGGATTCCTGCGCTCTACGTTGCTCTACTATACCCTGCACGGCACTGGGATCCAAGCAATATTGGTCGTGGCACTTTAGTTTCGGTCATATCACGCTTGGTTATGTTAGGTTACTTAAGGTTTGGTCAGGATGTCCTTGACATTTGTGCTATGCACTGTTATTCGGCAGATTTCTGCGCTTTACTGCGCTCTATTATACTCTGCTTGGTATGGGGAGGAGGGCAGTAGCGGCCTCAGCACGGTATGTTGTGTTAGGCAACGTGAGGTTAGTTTAGGTTTGGTCATGTTCGGTTAAGGTATCTTTGGCTTTTGAGCTATGCTGTGCAGTGCGGCATATTCCTGCGCTCTACTGTGCTCCAGTATATTCAGGTTGGCTATGTGGATATCAGGAGTAGTGGTCTCGGCACGATAGGTTCTGTTATGCTACGTTCATTTCTGTTACGATTGGTCACTTTTGGATGGCGTAGCATCGTCTTTTAAGCTATATAGTGCGATTCTATGGATTTCTGCGCCCTACTCTCCTTTAGTATGTTCTCCTCGGCTATGGGAAGGGCAGCAGTAATGGCCGCGGTGCGTTTTGTTGAGTTAGGTTACGTCTCGTTATATTACAGTCGGCTACGTTAGGATAGGATTGCTTCGACTTTTCTCCTATACGCTGCTATACGGTGGATTTCTGCCCTCTACTCTGCTCTGTTATGTTCCGCTTGGATCTTAGCAGGTCAGCAATAGTGATTTTGGCACGTTTGTTTGTAATATGTTACGTTTGGTTCTGTTGCGTTTGGCTATGTTAGGGTAGGATAGCTTTGCCTTTTGTGCTATACACATCGACTCTATGCACTTCAGCGCTCCACTCACCTCGACTATGTTCTGCTTGTCTCTGGGGTGGCAAGCAGCAGAGGTCGCGGAACGTTACGTTGAGTTACGCAACGTTTGGCTTGCTTCTGTTTGGTCAGATTAGGTAAGGATATCTTTCACTTCTGTGCTGTAGGCTTCAATTCGTTGGATTTCTGCGCTCTATGGCGCTCAAGTATATTCTGCTTGGCTATGGGGG
>NW_016980622.1:269-633 GCF_001483705.2 Eufriesea mexicana | reverse complement strand
ATTAAATTTTCCACGAAGATACAATTACATTGCTATGCCTATAGCACGCCAATAGAATCTATCCACCTTATATATGCGAGAAAGTTAACACACCAAGATATTAGCCGAAAATCTCATTAGAACTGAATTTTCCAACCACAGTCTTCATCTTTTCAATGTCTATAGCATGCCAATAGAATCTACCCTGCTTATTTATGCAAGAAAGGTAGCTCACCACGATAATAGACGAAAATGTCAATAAAATTGAATTTTCCAGCCTGATTCTGCAGCATTGCAATGGCTATAGCACGCCAACAGTATCTTTCCTCCTTACCTTTGCAAGGAAGTTAGCTCACCACGAAATTAGTGGGAAATGTCAATAAAA
>NW_016980622.1:0-258 GCF_001483705.2 Eufriesea mexicana | reverse complement strand
TTTACCACGAAGATACAATTGCATTGCTATGCCTATAGCACGCCAATAGAATCTATCCACCTTATATATGCGAGAAAGTTAACTCACCCCGATATTAGCCGAAAATCTCATTAGAACTGAATTTTCCAACCACAGTCTTCATCATTGCAATGACTATAGCTCTCCAATAGAATCTACCCTGCTTACTTAGGCAATAAAGGCACCTCACCACGATAATAGTCGAAACTGTCAATAGTATTGAACTTTCCAGCCAGATTC
>NW_016980621.1:0-634 GCF_001483705.2 Eufriesea mexicana | reverse complement strand
GTATGTCGGCATATTCAAAGCTAAGCAATCCTAACCCAAACGAACAGATCATAAACGAACATAACTTATGTCAAGCTACCGTGGCGAGACCGCTATTGCTGTCTTCACCACACACAAGCAGTGCATGCTAGAGCACAGTAGAGAGCACGAACACCGGAATAGCAGTGTACAGTACAAAAGTTTAAGCTATCCTAACCAAACTTAGCCTAGCCCAACATCAACATAACCGAAAATAACCTGACCAAGCATTACGTGCTGAGACCACTGTTGCTGGCCTTCCCAGAGCCAAGCTAAAATTTCTAGAGCTCTGTAGGGCGCAGAAATCCATCTAGTAGCAGACTATAGCACTAAAGTTATAGCTGCCCTCTCCAAACCTAACCAATCGTATACATAACGAACGTAACATGAATCAAACTAAACTTCCGAGACCGCTATTGCCGCCATCCTCATAGTCAAGCAGGATATACCAGAGCAGAGTAGAGCGCAGGGGCATACCGAATTGGAGTTTACAGCACAAAAGTTTAAATCGTCTTTAATATATCATCTTAATATGCAAAGTATCTTTACCAAACTTAGCCTAACGTAGCATAACCGAACGTAACCTGACCCAACATTACGTGCCGAGACCACTAAT
>NW_016980620.1:0-296 GCF_001483705.2 Eufriesea mexicana | reverse complement strand
TTCAGTTACGCTACGTTCGGTTAGGGTACGCTAGTCTGGGTTAGGACAGGGTAGTTCCGACTTGCGTGGTATAAACAGTTGTTCTGTGCATTTTTGCGCTCTACTTTTCCCTAATATATCCTGCCTGGCTCTGTCGAGGCCAGCAATAGTGGTCTCGGACTGTCAGTCTGTGTTAGGTTGCGTTTGGTTATGTTACGTAGGTTTAGGTTAGGATGGGGCAACTCTGGCATTTGTGCTAAACACTGCTACTCGGTGGATTTCTGCGCTCTACTGTGCTCTAGCATGATCTGCTTGGC
>NW_016980619.1:3177-3817 GCF_001483705.2 Eufriesea mexicana | reverse complement strand
GGATGTACGGAGGCATGTATGTATGGATGTGTGGGTGGACGATTGGATCGGTGAATGGACGGACGAGTGGATGTATGTATGGATGCTTGTATGGATGAATGTATGGACGTATGCATTGATGTATGTATGCATGTATGTAAGTGTGTATCTATGGATGTATGTATGGGTGAATGTATTGGTGTATGTAAGGATGTATGTATTGATGTCTCTATGGATGCATGGATGGATGGGTGGATGGGTGGATGGATGTACGGAAGATTTTTGGATGGATTGAGGTATGGATGGATGGATGTATGTATGGATGGATGTGTGTATGTATGGATGTATGGATGTGTGGATGAATGGATCTAAGGATGGGTGTATGGATGGATGTATGCACGGATGTGTGTATAGATGTATATATGGATGAATGAATGTATGGATGTATGTACGTGTGAATGTACGAATGTATGAATGTACGGATTTATGGATGTATGGAACTATATATGTCTGGATGTATGGATGTACGTATGTATGAATGTATGGATGTATACATGCATGGATGTATGGATGTATGGATGTATGTATGGATGGATGTATGGATGTATGGATGTTTGCATGTATGCATGTATGGATGTACGTATGTATGGAAGTATAGATT
>NW_016980619.1:2835-3158 GCF_001483705.2 Eufriesea mexicana | reverse complement strand
TGTATGGATTTACGGATGTATGGATGTATGGATGTATGGATTTACGGATGTATGGATGTATGTATGTATATCTGTATGTATGTATGGATCGTTGGATGTACCAGTAGATGGATGTATGGTTGGATGTATGTTTGGATGTATGTATGGTTGTATGTATGTATGTACGTATGGTTGTATGGATTTATGGATGTATGGATTTATGGATGTTTGGATGTATTAATGTACGGATGGGTGGATGTATGGATGGATAGATGTATTGATTGATGGGAGAATGGATGGGTACTTGTATGGATGAATGGATGTATGGTTCGAGAGATGTATGG
>NW_016980619.1:0-2781 GCF_001483705.2 Eufriesea mexicana | reverse complement strand
TGGATGAACGTATGTACGGATGAATGGATGTACGGAAGAATGGATGTATGGATGTATGGATGTATGCATGTATGGAAGTATGGAAGTATGCATGTATGGATGTATGAATGTCGGGATGTATGGACGTATGGATGTACGAATTTATGGATGTACGAGTATATGGATGTATGTATGTATGAATGGATGTATTGATGTATGTATGTATGTATGGATGGATGGATGGATTTTTGGATGCCTGTATGAATGGATAGATGTATGGATCGATGGACGTATGGATGGTTGTATGTATGGATGGATGAATGTATCGGAGGGTGAACTTATGGATGGATGGATGTGCGGATGGACGGATGTATGGATGCATGAATGTATGGATGTAGGAATATATGGATGTACGGAGGCATGGATGTATGGATGTGTGGGTGGACGAATGAATGGGTGAATAGACGGAAGAATGGATGTATGTACGGATGCTTGTATGGATGAATGTATGGATGTATATATGTACGGATGTATGGATTTATGGATGTATGGTTGTGTGGATGGATGGATGTATGGATGGGTGTATGTGTGGATGGCAGGATATATGGATGGATGGATGTATTGATGTACAGGTGTATGGATGCATGAATGTATGGTTGTATGGATGTATGTATGTATGGATGTATGGATGGATGGATGTATGGATGGATGTATGTGTGGATGTCAGGATATATGGATGGATGGATGTATTGATGTACAGGTGTATGGATGCATGAATGTATGGTTTTATGGATGTATGCATGTATGGATGTACGGATGGATGGATGTATCGTATGATAGACGTACCAATGGAAGGATTTATGGATGTATGGATGTGTGGATGTATGGATGCATGGATGGTTGGAAGTATAGGTGGATATATGTATGGCTCGTTGGTTGTATGTATGTATGAATGGATGGATGTATGGACTGATGGATGTATGGTTGTACGGATGTATGCATGTATGGATGTACGAATGTATGGATTTACGGATGTATGGATGTATGGATGTATGGATTTACGGATTTATGGATGTATGGATGTATATCTGTATGTATGTATGGATGGTTTGATGTACCAGTAGATGGATGTATGTATGGATGTATGTATGGATGTATGTATGGATGTATGTATGGATGTATGTATGGATGTATGTATGGTTGTATGGATGTATGGATGGATGGATTTATGGATGTGTGGATGTATTAATGTACGGATGGGTGGATGTATGGATGGATAGATGTATGGATTGATGGGTGTATGGACGGGTACTTGTATGGATGTATGGATGTATGGTTCGATAGATGTATGGATCGGTGGATGTATGGATGGATGGATGTATGTAAAGGTGGAAGTATGAGTTGATGTATGAATATATCAATGTTTGGATGGATGGATGGATGTATGGATGTATTGAGGTATGGATGGACGGATGTACGGATGTATGGATGCACGTATGTGTGAATGTATGAATGGATGTGTGTATCGATGGATGGATTTATCGAATGATGGACGTACGAATGGATGCATTTATGTATGTATGGATGTGGGGCTGTATTGATGAATGTATGTATGGATGCATTTACGGATGTATCTATGGATGTATGTATGGTTGAGTGTATGGGTGTATACATGGATGTATGGATGTATGTATGGACGTATGTATGGATGTACGTATGAATGGATGAGTGCATGGATGGATGGATTTGTGGATGCATGGATATGAGGATTCATGGATGTATGGATGGATGGATGCATTAATGGATGGACGTTTGTATGTATGGTTGTATGAATGCATGGCCGTAGTTGCGTTATGAATGTATGGATGTATGTATGCATGGATGTATGGATGTACGAATCTACGGTTGTACGGAGGCATGTATGTATGGATGTGTGTGTGGACGATTATATCGGTGAATGGACGGAAGAGTGTATGTATGTGTGGGTGCTTGTATGCATGAATGTATGGATGCATGCGTGGATGTATGTATGCATGTATGTAAGTATGTATCTATGGATGTATGTATGGATGAATGTTTTGGTGTATGTAAGGGTGTATGTATTGATGTCTCTATGGATGCATGGATGGATGGGTGGATGGGTGGATGGATGTATGGATGAGCGGATGTATGGATGGATTGAGGTATGGATGGATGGATGTATGTATGGATGGATGTATGGATGTATGGATGTGTGGATGTGTGGATGAATGGATTTAAGGATGGGTGTATGGATGGATGTACGCACGGATGTGTGTATAGATGTATGTATGGATGTATGGATGTATGGATGTAGGTACGTGTGAATGTACGAATGTATGGATGTACGGATTTATGGATGTATGGATCTATGTATGTCTGGATGTATGGATGTACGTATGCATGAATGTATGGATGTGTATATGTATGGATGTATGGATGTATGGATGTATGTATGGATGGATGTATGGATGTATGGATGTATGCATGTATGCATGTATGCATGTATGGGTGTACGTATGTATGGGAGTATAGATTTATGAATGTATGGATGTATGCATGTATGGATGTATGGATGTATGTTTCGATGGATGTATGGATGGGTGGATGTATGGATGGGTGGATGTATGGATGGATGGATGTGTGGAAAGATGAAGGCGGGGATGGATGTATGTATGGATGAATGGTTGTTTGTATTGATGGGTGTATGGATGGATTGGGGTATGGATGGACGGATGTATGTATGGATATATGTATGGATGTATGTATGGTTGTATGGATGTA
>NW_016980618.1:0-506 GCF_001483705.2 Eufriesea mexicana | reverse complement strand
ACTGTCCTCCCCAGAGCCGAGCAGATTATAGCAACGCAATGTTGATCGTAGAAATGCTCAGAATAACTGTGTACAACAAAATAGTCAACGTTGTGCTATTCTAACCTATCTAAACGCAATATAACCAAACGTAACCTACCTTAACATAACGTGCCGAGACCACAATTGCTGGCCACCCCAGAGACAAGCTGAATATACCACAGCACAGCAGTACGCGGTATGCCACCGCATTGAATTGTATAGCATAAAAGTCAGAGATATCCTAAACTAACCTATCCTCACCAAACCTTACCGAACATAGACTGACTGAACATAACCTGCCGTGACTACTATTGCTGGCCCTACCAGAGTCGAGCAGAGTATAGCAGACGAGAGCAGAGCGCGGAAATCCACCGAATAACAGTGTATACCACGAAAGCCAAATCCATCCACACGTAACCAAAGCAAACAGAATGTAACCAAACGTAGAATAACTGTACCTACCGTGCCGGGACCACACTTCCTCC
>NW_016980617.1:0-915 GCF_001483705.2 Eufriesea mexicana | reverse complement strand
TTTTATTGACATTTTCGACTAATAGCGAGGTAGGCCAACTTCCTTACATAAGTAAGGAGGAAATATACTTTTGGCCTGCTATAACCATTGCAATGCTGCAGAATCGGGCTCGAAATTTCAAGTTTATTGTATTTTCGACTAATATCGTGGTGAGCAAGCTTCCTTGCATAAGTATGGAGGAAAGATCCTTCTGGCGTGCTATATCCATTGCAATGCTGTAAAATCGGGCCGGAAAATTCAATTTTATTGACATTTTCGACTAAAGCTTTTTCGACTAAAGCGTTGTGAGCCAACTTCCTTGCATAAGTAAGGAGGAAAGACACTTTTGGCCTGCTATTACCATTGCAATGCTGCAGATTCGGGCTGGAAAGTTCAATTTTATTGACATTTTCGATTAATATCTTGGTGAACCAGTTTCCTGGCGTAAGTATGGAGGAAACGTTCTTTTCGCGAGCTATAGCCATTGCAATCCTGTAGAATCTGCCAGGAAAATTCAATTTTATTGGCATTTTCGTCTAATTTCGTGGTGAGTTATCTTTCTTGCCTAAATAAGGAGCAGAGATTCTATTGGCGTGCTATTGCCGTTGCAATACTATAGAATCTGGATGGAAAATTCAATTTCATTGACATTTTCGACTAATATCGTGGTTAGTTGACTTTCTTGCATTAACAAGGGGGAAAGAATATATTGGCGTGCTATAGGCATTGCAATGCTATAGAATCTGGATGGAAAATTCAATTTCATTGACATTTTCGACTAATATCGTGGTTAGTTGACTTTCTTGCATTAACAAGGAGGAAAGAATATATTGGCGTGCTATAGGCATTGCAATGCTATAGAATCTTCCTGCAAAAATTCAATTTTATTGACATATTCGTCTAATATCGCGGTGAGATAACTTTCTTGCATAAACA
>NW_016980616.1:0-3659 GCF_001483705.2 Eufriesea mexicana | reverse complement strand
TATGGATGGATGGATGGGTGTATGGGTGGATGGATATACGGATGGATGAATGCGTAGGTGGATGCATGTATGTATGGCTGGACGTGCGGATGGATGAATGTATGGGTAAATGGATGTATGGTTCGATTGAGGTATGAATGGACGAATGTATGGATGTATCGTTACGAATGTATGGATGTATCGGTGGATGGAGGTATGTATGTACGGATGTATGGATGGATGTATGTTTGGATAGATAGTTGTATGGATGGATGGACGTATGGATGGATGGACGTAGGGATGGTGGATGTATGGGTGGAGGTATGAATGGGTGTATGCATGTATGTGTGGATGTATGCGTGGACGTATGGATGGATGGACGTATGGATGGATGGGCGTAAGGATGGTGGATGAATGGGTGGAGGTATGAATGTTTGTATGCATGTATGTGTGGATGTATGTATGGATGTATGAATGGATGAATGGAAGTATGTATGTATGTATGGATGGATGGATGGATGTATGTATTTTTGTATGAATTTACTTGTGGATGGTTGTATGGATATATACATGAATGTGCGTGGAGATGTATGTCTGGATGTATGGATGGATGGATGTATGGATTCTTGAATGGATGTACGGATGGATGGATGGACGCATGGATGTATGGATGTACGCCTGGATGTCTGTATGTATGGATGAATGTATGGAAGGGTGTATGGATGGATGGATGGGTGTACGGATGGATGGATTTATGTATGTATGTATGTATTCATGTACGTATGGATGTATCTATGCGTGTATGGATGGATGGATGTACGGATGGATGGATGTATGGATGGTGGTATGGATATATTTACGGATGTGCGTGGGGATCTATGTTCGGATATATGGATGGATGGACGTATGGATTTTGGTTGGATGTGCGGATGGATGGATGGACGCATGGATGGATGGACGTACGCATTGATGGATGTACGGATGGATGGATGTATGTATGGATGTATGGATGGATGGGTGGTTGTATGGATGGATGGACTCATGGATGTATGTATGGATGTGTGACTGTATTGATGGATGGATGTATGGATGGATGGACGTATGGATGGATGGATGTACGGATGGATGGATGGATGTATGTGTGGATGAGTGTATGAATGTGTGGATGTATGTTTGGTTCGACGTGCGGATGGGTGCATGTATGGATGAATGGATGGGTTGGTGTATGGATGAATGTATGTATGGGTGGATTTATGAACGGATGTATGTACTAGTGTGTGCATACGTGTATGCAAGGGCATATGCATGAATGATTGTATGGTTGTATGTATGGACGTACGTATGGATGCGTGTATTTATGAATGGTTGTATGTATGTATGTATGTATGTATGTATGTATATATGCATGTATGAAAGGATGGATATATGGATAGATGGATGTATGGATGTATGGATGTATGGATGTATGGATGTATGGATGGATGGATGTGCGAATGTATGTATGTATGTATGTATGTATGTATGGATGTATGCATGCGTGTATGTATTGACGTATGTATGGATGTATGCATGGATGTATGTAGGGAAGTATTAATTGATGTATGTATGGATGTATGGATGGTTGGGTGGATGGACGTTTGGATGGATGGATGAATGAATGGTTCGATGTATGGATGGATGAATGTGTGGAAGGATGAATGTATGGATTGATAATTGTACGGTTGGATGGATGTATGGAACAGTGGATGTACGTAAGGATAAACGTATGGATGTATTTATGATTGTATGTATGTATGTATGAATGGATGGAACTATGGATGGTGGTATGGGTGGATGTATGGGTGAATCGGTGGATGCATGTATGAATGGTTGTATGTATGGACGTATGGATAGATGTATGGATGCTTGTATGGATGAGAGAGTGAATGGGTGTATATATGGGGGTATGGATTTGTTTATGGATGTTCGTGTGGATGTATGTATGAATGTATGTATGAATGTATGTATGGATGTATGTATGTGTGTTTGTAGGGATGAAGGTATGGATGTATGTACGGATGTGTGTACGGATGTATGGTTAGATGGATATACTGGTGAATGGATGTATGGAAGGATGGATGTATGGATGGATGTATGGATGTATGTACGGATGTGTGTACGGATGTATGGTTAGATGGATATACTGGTGAATGGATGTATGGAAGGATGGATGTATGGATGGATGTATGGATGTATGTACGGATGTGTGTACGGATGTATGGTTAGATGGATATACTGGTGAATGGATGTATGGAAGGATGGATGTATGGATGGATGTATGGATGTATGTACGGATGTGTGTACGGATGTATGGTTAGATGGATATACTGGTGAATGGATGTATGGAAGGATGGATGTATGGATGGATGTATGGATGTATGTACGGATGTGTGTACGGATGTATGGTTAGATGGATATACTGGTGAATGGATGTATGGAAGGATGGATGTATGGATGGATGTATGGATGTATGTACGGATGTGTGTACGGATGTATGGTTAGATGGATATACTGGTGAATGGATGTATGGAAGGATGGATGTATGGATGGATGTATGGATGTATGTACGGATGTGTGTACGGATGTATGGTTAGATGGATATACTGGTGAATGGATGTATGGAAGGATGGATGTATGGATGGATGTATGGATGTATGTACGGATGTGTGTACGGATGTATGGTTAGATGGATATACTGGTGAATGGATGTATGGAAGGATGGATGTATGGATGGATGTATGGATGTATGTACGGATGTGTGTACGGATGTATGGTTAGATGGATATACTGGTGAATGGATGTATGGAAGGATGGATGTATGGATGGATGTATGGATGTATGTACGGATGTGTGTACGGATGTATGGTTAGATGGATATACTGGTGAATGGATGTATGGAAGGATGGATGTATGGATGGATGTATGGATGTATGTACGGATGTGTGTACGGATGTATGGTTAGATGGATATACTGGTGAATGGATGTATGGAAGGATGGATGTATGGATGGATTGATATATGGATGGGTGGATGTGTGAAAGTATGGATGTATGTATGGAAGTATTGATGCATGTATGGATGGATGGATGTATGAAAGGCTGGATGGCTGGTTGGATGGATGTGTGAACGGATGGATTTATGGATGGATAGATGGATGTATGTATGTACGGTTGGATGCGTGTATGAATGCGTGGAAGTATGTTTGGATCGAGATATGCATGGATGTATGTATGGATCTATGTGGGGAAGGATGGTTGTATGGAAGGATGGATGTGTGGAAGTATGGGCGTATGGAAGGATAAATGGATGGATATATGGATGGATGTGTGGATGGATGTATGGATGAATGTACGGATGCGTGAATGTATGGGTGGATCGATGTATGAACGGAAGAATGTGTTGATGTATGGATGAAGGGATGTATGTATGTTTCGATGTATGTATAGATGTATGTATGGGTGCATGCAGGGATTTATGTATGGATGTATGCATGGATTCATGTATGGATGTATGTATGGATGGACGTATGGATGATTGTATGCATATAATTATGGTTGTGCGTGCGTATGTATGTATGAATATATGGATGGTTGTGTGTATGGACTTTTGGATGGATGTACGAATGGATGGATGTATGGATG
>NW_016980615.1:0-764 GCF_001483705.2 Eufriesea mexicana | reverse complement strand
AGACGAAAAAGGCAATACGATTGAACTTTTCAGTCAGACTCTAATTCATTGCAGTGGCTATAACTAACCAATATATTATTACGGCTCGTATGTTCAGAAAAGCTTGCTCAAAACGATATTTCTCAGAGATTTCATGAAAATAGAGCATTTCAGGCAGATTCTACAGCAATGCAATGGCTATAGCTGAACAATATAATCTTTCCTCTTTATTCATGCAGAGAAACTTGATCACCACGATATTAGTCGAAAATGTCAATAAAATTGATCTTATCAGGCAGACTTCAAAGCATTGCCATGGCTATAACAAATCAAAAAAGGATCTTTCCTCCTTATTTACGCAGAGAATCATGCTCACTACGATATTATCCGAAGATATCAATAAAATTGAACTCTTCAGTCAGATTCTATTGCAATGCGGTGGCTATTGCAACCCAATGGAATCATTCCTCCCTATTTACGCAGAAAGGTTTGCTCACAACAATGTTACAAGAAAATGTCAATATAAAATTAACTTTTCGTTCAGATTCTATTGCAATGCAATGGCTATAGCAAACCAATAGAATCTTTCCTCCATATTCATGCAGAGAAACTTGCGCACCATGATATTAGTCGAAGAATACAATGAAATTGAACTTTTCAGTCGGATTCTATTGCAATGCAATCGTTGTGACAAACCAACATAATCTTTCCTCCCTATTTAAGTAGAAAAGTTTGCTCACCACGGTGTTAATAGAAAATGTCAATAAAATTGAACATTTCTGTCA
>NW_016980614.1:0-745 GCF_001483705.2 Eufriesea mexicana | reverse complement strand
GTATGTCTTGCTTGGTTCTGGGGTGGCCAGCAATAATGTTCCCGGCGCGTAAGCATGAGCTAGGTAACTTTTGTTTATGTTTCATTTGGTAAGGTTAGGATAGGATAGCTATGACTTTTACGATATACACCGATATTCGGCAGATTTCTGCGATCTACTGTACCCTAGTAAATTCTGCTTGGCTCTAGGGTAAAAAGCGGTATTGGACTTGGCACGTTAGTCTGAGTTAGGTTGCGTTCGGTTATGTTAAGCTAGGATGGGTTAGGATAGTGTAGCCGTGACCCTTGGGCTATGCACTGCAATTCGGTGGACTTCTGCGCCCTACAATGATCTACTGCACTCTGCCCGACTCCCGGGGGTCCAGCAGATGTGGTCGCGGCACGATGCGCTTAGTTAAGCTACGTTCGATTAGGTTGGGTTTGGAAATGTTAGGTTAAAATATCTTTGACATTGTTGTGTACACTGCAGTGCGGCGGATTACTACGCTCTGCTGTGTTCTAGTATATTCTGCGTGGCTTCGTGGATGCTAGCAATAGTGGTCTCGGTGCGTTAGGTTGGGTTAAGTTACGCTTGATTATGTCAGGTTAGCCTGGGTTAGGTAAGGATAGTATTTATTTTTCTGCTGAACATTGCCGTTCTATGGCCTTCTGCGCTCTACGCTACTCTATCCTGTCCTGCTTCACTTTGTGGATGCCAGCAGCCGCGGTCGCGGCACGTGAGGTTCTGTTAAGTTACCTTCGATCAA
>NW_016980613.1:0-590 GCF_001483705.2 Eufriesea mexicana | reverse complement strand
CTGTTGCTGCCCTTCCCAGAGACAAGCAGGACATACTAGAACACATTAGAGCCCAGAAGTCGACCGAATGGCAGACTATAGCACAGAATTTGTAGCTGTCCTCTCCTAACCTAACAAAACGTAACACAACCACACGTAACATAGCTCAACCTACCGTTCCGCGACCAATAATATTGCTGTCCCTCCCAGAGTCAAGGGGAACACGCTAATGGAGAGTAGAACGCAGAAAACCATGTAATCGCAGTGTATATCAGAAAAGACATAGCTACCCGAGCCCAACCCCAACAAACAGAGCTTAACGAAACATAGCCTGTCTCAACCTATGGTGCCGAGACCGCTATTGCTGCACTCCCCAGAGCCACGCAGGGCACACTGGAGCTCGGTAGAGCGCAGAAATCCATCGAACAGCAGTGCACAGCACAAGAGTTGTAGGTATCCTAACCAAACATCGCAGAACCCAAACTATCCGAACGTAACCGGACTCAACGTAATGCTCCGAGCCACTATTGCTGGCCTTCCCAGAGTCAGGCTGAAAATATTAAAGCAGTGTAGGGAGCAGAAATCCGCCCTCATAACAGGATACAGCACTA
>NW_016980612.1:0-842 GCF_001483705.2 Eufriesea mexicana | reverse complement strand
ACTGAACGGAACATGACTCAGACTAACGTGCCGAGAGCACTACTGCTGGCCATCCAATAGCCAGTCAGAATATGGCAGAGCACAGTAGAGCGCACGAATCTAGCGGGTAGCAGTTTATAGCACATTTTTCAAGGCCATCCTTACCGAACTTAGCCTACACTAGCCTAACCGAACGTAACATAAATCAACCAAACGTGCCACGACCACTATTGCTGGCCTCCCCAGAGCCAAGCAGAAAATATTATATGAGATTAATCCTCAAAAGTCTGAGGAATTGCCGGGTGCAGTAGAAAAGTCAAAGACATCCAAACCTAACCCGAAATAACCTAACATTGCATAACGCTGCAAAGCTCAACATAAAGTTCCGCGACCACCTTTGCTGGCCTCCACAGGACCTGGCAGGTTAGAGTAGAGCACAGTAGTGGGCAGAAATCCTCCAAATAACTGCGAATAGCGCATAAGCCAAAGCTATCCGTACCAAACTTGTCCTAACTCAACCTAACCAAACGTAACATAACTCAACCTAACGTGCCACGACCACTATTTCTGGCGTCCCTAGAGTCTAGCGGAGTATAGCAGAGTAACGTAGAGCGTAGAAATCCTCCGAGTAGCAGTGTATAACACAAAAGTCAGAACCGACCTGACCAAGCGTATCCTAACATAAACTAGCCAAACGCAACATAACTTAACCTATCGCGCAATGACCGCTGTTGCTGGTCTCGCCGGAGTCAAGCAGAGCATAGTTGAGAAACGGAGAGCGCAGAAATCGTGCGAATAGTAGCGTATAGCACAAAAGTCAAAGAAATCCTCACCAAACTTAACCAAACCTTACCTAACGGAAC
>NW_016980611.1:0-337 GCF_001483705.2 Eufriesea mexicana | reverse complement strand
TTAGTATACCTTTGGCTTTCTTGCCATACTTGGCAATGCGGTGGATATCTGTGGTCTACTGTGCTCTAATATTCCCTCCATGGCTCAGGAGATGCCGGAAGCAGTGGTAGCGGCATGACATGCTGATTTATCCTACGATTGTTTGGGATGGGTTAGGTCATATTAGGTTAGGGCATCTTCGACTGCTGTGCTATACACTGCAATGCGGCGGAATTCCGCCCCCTACTGTGCTCTAGTACGTTCTACTTGTTTCTTTGGCGGCCAGCAATTGTGGTCCCGTCATGCTAGTTATTGTTATGCTACGCTTCTATACGTTATGTTTGGCTTGGTTATGATA
>NW_016980610.1:0-585 GCF_001483705.2 Eufriesea mexicana | reverse complement strand
CTTACCAGCCGAGACATCTATAGCTGGTCTCCCCAGGGTCAGGCAGGACATAATAAAGCACAGTACAGCGCACAATTATACCGAATAGCAGTGGAGAGCACTATTCTCAAAGCAATCATAACCAAATATAACCTACCCTATCCAAAATAGGCGTAACATGACAAAGCCTGTCGCGCCAGGACCACAGTCGCTGACTTCTGCCGAGCAAGGCAGAGCGTATTACAGCACCACAGGGCGCAGAAATCCACCGAAGAGCAGACTACAGCACATAAGTCTAAGCAACACTATCGTATCACAAAAAGGCCCAACGAAACCGAACGCAACATAACTCAGCGTAACGTGTCACGGCCTCTGTCGCTGGCCTCCCCAGAGACAAGCAGAGGCTTGTAGAATAACGCAGAGCGCAGATATCGACTGAGTAGTAGTATATAGCACAAAAGTGGAAGCTATTCTAACCAGACCTTACCTAACCTAGCCAAGCCAAATGAACACATATCACACACTAACGTGACGAGACCGCAATTGCTGGCCCCCAGAGACAAGCAGAACATATTAAAGAGAGCAGGGCGCAGAAATCCATGGAAT
>NW_016980609.1:276-521 GCF_001483705.2 Eufriesea mexicana | reverse complement strand
TCCCAGCCAAACGTAAGCTAACTCAACCTAACGTGCAAAGAACTCTATTGCCCGTCTGCCGGGGGTCAAGCGGAGTATAGTGGAGCAATGTAGAGCGCGGATATCTTCCGAATAGCAGTGCATAGGCCAGAGTCAAAGAAAGCTTAACCAAGCCCTCACAACTTAACCCAAAGGAACGTAACGTAACTCAAGCTGACGTGCCGGCAGTTCTATTATAGGCAGCAACAGAGCCAAACGAACCATAC
>NW_016980609.1:0-249 GCF_001483705.2 Eufriesea mexicana | reverse complement strand
TCCATCGAATAGCAGCGTATGGCACAAAAGTCTGAGCTATTCGATCCTAATCTGTCCAAACGTAACATAAGGAATCGTACCTGAGCTCAACGTAACATGCCGAGAACATTACTGTTGGCATCGCCAGAGCAAAGCAGAATATACTGGAACAAAGTAGAGCGCAGAAATCCACCGAAAAGCTGTGTGCAGCACAAAAGTTAGAAATGTCCTGGCCAAACTTAGCCTAAACCAACCAAACGGTAGGTAACC
>NW_016980608.1:0-1757 GCF_001483705.2 Eufriesea mexicana | reverse complement strand
AATTATAGATTATTAATTATTATTATTGAGATGAGAATCCTGTGACGTGATATTTGAAAATTAACTATAATATAGACTCTACAAAATTATAATTTGTTATTCCTTATTAATATTTCCATTAATGGTTTTCAATTATTTAATTATGTCAATTCGATGACACATGGGAATTAAAATTAAATGTATAGATTAAGAACTTGTTACTGTTATAATTATACGATGACTAATGACTAATTATTATTATTCTAGGATGACTAATTATTACTAATAATTATTATTAGTATTAGTATTAATCATTGTTATTAATTATTAATTATTATTATTGAGATGAGGATCCTGTGACGTGGTATTTGATTGAAAATTAACTATACTATAGACTCTGCAAAATTGCAACTTTTTATTCCTTGTTAATATTTCCATTAATGGTACATCATAGGAATTCCGAAACATTTGAATGTAAAGCTAAGAAAAGATAAGCCATTACGTCAGAAGATGTTCCACGTGCACCCATAAATTACTATTTCATACTTTCTAGCAGATCCAGTGATTTATCACCTTACCTGAAAAACACAAAATTCTCGGCAAACGAAGAGAATTAAAAGTCGAATCAAGCTAGGATCACGATGCGCAACATCGATAGACCAAGCAGGGAATCGCAATTAGAAAACTACATTGAAAAATAAGTTTATCAATTAAGACCTCAACAGATAAAAATACCGAAGATAGATAAATACGCTGCACACATAACGAAAAACCGCTCACCAGAACCTGCCCATTAGAAACATTTAATTACTCAGAAAAGATAGGCATGTCATTAGCAAATAATATAAGCCTAACAAGCTAACGTTATATCACCCATGGATCAGACAAAGACTCGACTTGGCCGCGTAAATTTCGAGTGGAGGAAAAGAATCCTCGTATAATCCGTTCCGCAACGTCGTCACCTAGCCCATACAAATGGGAAGCTAACCTAAAACGCGTTACACCTTAGAACCTACTCGAAATCGCTCCACCTTGCGTCATCGGGTCAGCCGCGAATCGAAATGCGACCTACGCGAAAGAGCACTTCCCGGCTAGATCATTATCGATTCGCGATTATAAAACTCTTCTCTCGATCAGCGTGCGAGCTCGACCTATATTCCTGCAGGCGTCCACGCACGTTCACATAATGCAACGTTACGTTTCACGCACTCCCATACAATTTGGCAATGTCAGGCCCCGTGGCGTTCTGGTTTGGCAATGGCCATGCCGTCGCCCGGCCTCTGGGGAATCTAATTTGCGGCTGTTACACGCCGTGTCCAAGAGGACGCGGTTACTAGCCGTGGAAGCCCCCACTATAAGCAAAAGCGTTCGTATAGGTTATAAAGGACCGAGCTCCGTACTATACGACTGCACTCTCTCAGTGAAACTCTCGGAGGATCGTTCCCGGCTACCTGTACCCTCCTCGTTTCCGACGCGTGCACCATGAGGATTATAACTTTGGTATGTACACAAAACCACTTTCTTTGCTTCCTATATCAACATCGTACACGTGTCGATCTCTTGCCACGCGAGCTTTGACGCGGGGTGGGTCCTGTATAGGTCGGGTAGGTGTCCCTGTGCTGGTTCATCGTTGATAGCGTCCAATGTACCAGGTCACTAGGTTGACCACGCTAGCTTGTACTCGCACACGACTTGCGGGGGCATAGAGGTAGGCACACAGCTGGATTTTTCGTCTGCTGACGAGTTAGAGGTAGAAAATCGACGTGGCTGTGACGAGG
>NW_016980607.1:0-1565 GCF_001483705.2 Eufriesea mexicana | reverse complement strand
CGAAGTCCATCGGACAGCAGTGTACAACAGAGAAGTCAAAGCTATCCTATCCTAACCAAACCAAACATAGCCCAACAAGCCGTAACATTCCTCAACCGGACATGCCCAGAGCACTATTCCTGGCGTCCACTGTGACAACCAGGATGTGATAGCGCACAGAAGCGCGCAGAAGTCCACGGAACAATAGTGTGCAGCACGAAAGTAGAAGATATCGTCACCTAAGACAACGTAACTTATCATAACCAAGCGCAATCCAACCAAACCTAACGTGCCGCGGCCACAATTGCTGGCATACCGAGTGTCGAGCAGTGTATTGTAGAGCGATGTAGATCGCAGAAATGCACCGAATATCAGTAGATAGCACAAAGGTCTAAGCTATCATATCCTAACCTAACCAAACGTAGCATAAATGAACACAAAATAACTCAGAGTAAGGTGCCGAGACCAATACGGCTGTCATGCCCATAGCCAAGCAGAATATACTAGAGCCCAGTAGAGCTCAGTAATCCACCGCAATGCAGTTTAAATCACAAAAGTGGAAGATACCCTTACCAAACATGTCCTAACCTAACCGAACCGAACGTAGCATAACTCAACGAAAGGTACCGAGGTTAGTGTTGCTGGCATCCCCATTGCCAAGCGGAGCATATTATAGCAATGTAGAGCGCGGAAATCCACCGAGTGGTGGTATATATCACAGAAGTCAGAGCTACCCCACCCTAACCGATACAAACGTAACATGGCCATAGGTAATCCATCTCAACATAACGTGTCGAGACCACTGTTGCAGGCCTCCTTGGAGCCTAGTATGACATACTAGAGGACAGTAGGGTGCAGAGGTCCACCGAAAAGCAGTTCACACCACGAAAATCAAAGCAATCCAAACCTAACCCATACTAACGTAAGCTAACTGAACGTAGCCTAACTTAACCGAATGTGCCGAGAGCACTATTACTGGAATCCAAAGAGCCAAGCATAATATACTAGAGCACAGTAGAGCGCAAGGGGCTACCAAAGAGCCGCGTGTGGCAGAAAGGTCAAATATGTCCTAACCTAACCCTGCCCAACGAGGAGTAACAAAACCTCACTGGCCGAGACCATTAGTTCCGGGCTCACCAGCGCCAAGCAGGATATACTAGAGCACAGTAGCGCGCTGTAATCCACGGAATAGCATTGTATAGCGCAAAGTCGAAGTTATCCTGTACTAATCTGACCAAACGTAACATAACCAAGGACAACATAGTCCAAGGTAAGGTGCCTAGATCACTCCTTCTGGCCTCACCATTTCCAAGCAGGAACATAGCGAGCGGATTAGATCGCAGAAGTCCAACGAGTGGCAGTGTAAACCACGAAAGCCGAAGCTACCCTGCCGTACACTAACCAAACCTAACTTGAACAATCGTAACATATCTCAAACTTTCGTGCCACGTCCACAGTTGCTGGGCTCCCGAGAGACGAGCAGAGTACAGTAGAGCACTGTGGAGCGCAGGAATCCACGGAACAGCAGTGCATAGCTCAAAAGACAAAGCTACACTCTCCTAACAAATGCAAACGTAATATAGTTA
>NW_016980606.1:0-1094 GCF_001483705.2 Eufriesea mexicana | reverse complement strand
AAAGCTACCCGAACCTAACCCATATTAACCGAACATAACCAAACATAGCCTAACTCAACATAACGTGTCGAGACAGCTATTGCAGCCCTCCCCGGATCCAAGCAGGACATACCAGAGCACAGTAAAGCGCAGATGTCCACCGAATAGCAGTGTACAGGACAAAAGTTACAGCTATACTAGACAAACCTGGCCTAACCCAAGCCAACAGATCGTAACCAAACATAGCCTCATTCAACCTAAAGTGCCGGGTACGCAATTCTGCCCCCCCCCCCACACAAGCGAAGCCAGACCTATTAGAGCATAGTAGGGCGCGGATATCAACATAATAGCGCAACTATAGCACTCCGGTTAAAGGTATCTTCTCCTAACATAGGCAATCTCAACATAACCGAACGTATCGCAACTCAACCTAACGATCCGGGACCATCATTGCTAGCCTCCACATGGGCAATCAGACTACGTTAGTGTAGGGCTGGACAGCAGAAATCCATAGAATCGCAGTGTAGATCAGAAATGTCAAAGCGACCCAAGCCTAACCCAAACCGAGAGAACATAGCTAAACATAGAATAACTCAGCCTAAAATGCCGAGACCGCTATTGCTGCCCTACCGAGAGCCAAGCAGGTTATACTAGAGCACTGTAGAGCACAGAAATACATCGAAGAGCAGTGTGCAGCACAAAAGTTATAGCTATCCTTTCCAAGCATATCGTAAACCAACCTAACCGGACGTAATCTGACTCAACATAACGAGACATTAACACTATTTCTGTCCTTCCCAGAGCCAAGCTGAAAATATTACAACACAGTAGAACTCAGAAGTCCTCCTAACAGCAGAATAAATAATTAAGGTCAAAGCTGCCCTCTCCGAACCGAACCAACTGCAACATAACCAAGCGTAACCTACCTCAACCTAACGCGCCACGACCACTACTGCTGGCCTCCACAGAGTCGAGCAGAGCACATTGGTGGAGTGTGGGACGCAGGTATCCATAGAAACGTAGTGTATATCAGATACGTCTGTCCTTCCCAATCCTGACCCAAACCAACAGGACATAACCAAGCATAGCTTAACTCGAACCAACGTGCCGAGATA
>NW_016980605.1:0-598 GCF_001483705.2 Eufriesea mexicana | reverse complement strand
AGTAGAGCGCAGAAGTCCATCGAATAGCAGTGTACAGCACAAAGGTCAGGACTATCCGCACCATACCTATACTAGCCTAACGCGACCGAACGCAACCTAATCCAACCAAATGTGTCGCGACCACTTTCGCCAGCAGGGCTCCCAGCAGAACATATTAGAGGAGAGCGGAACGCAGAACTCCGTAGAACAACAGTGTATAGCAGAAATGCCAAAGCTACCATAGGCTAAGCCAAACTTACCTAAACTTACCGAAAGTAACATAGCTCAACGTAATGTGCCGCGACCACTGCTGCTGACGTACACAGAGACATGCAGAACATATTATTGGAGGGTAGATCGCTGAAATCCACAGGTAAGCAGTGCATGGTAGAAAAGTCGAAACTACCCTAACCTAACCCAAACTAACCTAACAAAGCCGAACGTAACCTATCTATACCTTACGTGGCGAGAACACCGCTGCTGGCCTCCCGAAAGCCTGGCAGAGCGTATTAGATGAGAGTAGAGCGTAGAAATCCATAGAATATCAATGTACGGAACAAAGGTCAAAGCTACCCAAATCTAGTGCAACCTAACCTGACCTAACTACACGTACCGTTGC
>NW_016980604.1:0-314 GCF_001483705.2 Eufriesea mexicana | reverse complement strand
GACCTGACCTGAACTATCCTGACTTTAACCAGCCTTACCTGTCCTGACCTGTCCTGACTGACCCGACTTGAACTGACTGACATGACCTTAACTGAACTCACACGACCTGGCCTCGCCAGGCCTGAGCTGGCCAGACCTGACCTGACCTGTCCTGACCTGACTTGACCTGACCCGACAAGACCTTCCCAAACTTGACCTGACCTTGCCTGACCTGGCATGAACTGAACTGACCTGTACTGACATCATCTCAATGACCTGACATGACATGACCTGAGCTGACCTGAACTGGGCTGACCTTACCTGACTGATCTGAC
>NW_016980603.1:0-536 GCF_001483705.2 Eufriesea mexicana | reverse complement strand
AACATTAATATAACCAATTGTAGCTTAGCTCAACCTACCGATCAGCGACCACCATTGCTGGCCGCCGCAGAGCAAAGCAGAACACGTTAGTGGAGAGTGGTACGTTAGTGGAGAGTGGGGCGCTGAAGTCCATAGAATCCCAGTGTATATCGAAAGAGTCAGGGTTATCCAAACCTAACCCAAACAAACAGAACGTATCAAAGCCTAGCCTAACTCAACCAAACGTGCCGAGACCGCTATTGCTGCTCTCCCCAGAGCCGAGAAGGGCACACTAGAGCACAGTAGAACGCAGAAATCCAAGGATTAGCAGTGTACAGCACAAAAGATGAAGCTGCATGTCCAAATATTTCCCAAGGCAACATAGCCGAACGCAACATGTCTAAACATAACGTGCCTAAAACACTTTTTGTGGCCTTCCCAGAGCCAAGCGGAAAATATCAGAGCACTGTAGGGCGCACGAATCCTCCCAGTACCGGACAATGGCACTAAGGTCAAAGCTATCCTCTCCTAACCTAACCAACCAGAACATAACCGAA
>NW_016980602.1:0-656 GCF_001483705.2 Eufriesea mexicana | reverse complement strand
GAGGATATCCTAACCTAACCTGCCCCAAACTAAACTACTCAAACGTGACCTAACTGAACCTACAGTGCCGGGAACACAATTGCTGGCATCGCCAGAGGCAAGCAGAAAATTTTGCGCGGTAGAACGAAGTAATCCATGGACAGCAGTGTATAGCACAAAAGACTAGACTGTCATATACTAACATCAACAAACGTAAAAGAGCAAAACGTATCCTAACTCGAACTAACATGTAGAGGCCACTATTGCTGGTCCGCACAAAGACATGCAAAATGCACTAGAGCACAGCAGAGCGCAGAAATCCACCGCATGGCAGTGAATAGCACAAAGGCCGTAGATATCGTGACCTAACCTGACATAACCTAACATAACAAAACATAGCAGAGCTCAAAATGACAGGCAGCGACCACTGCTCCTGACCTCCCCAGAGCCAAGTAGAGAGTAGTAGAGCACAATAAATCACAGAAATTCAGCGAATTACAGTGTATAGCACGAAAGTGAAATCTATCCTAACCAAATACAGCCTAACCTAACTTATCCGCACGTAACATAACTCAACGTAACGTTCTGCGATCGCGACTTGTCGACAACTATAGGTCGAGCAGAGCATAGCAGAGCAATGTTGAGCGCAGGAATCCACCGAAAGCTGCGTATAGCAC
>NW_016980601.1:1374-2578 GCF_001483705.2 Eufriesea mexicana | reverse complement strand
AAACGACCCCAACCTGACACAGACTAACGTGCCGAGAGCAATACTGCTGGCACCACCATAGCCGAGCAGAATATACCAGAGCACAGTGTGGCACAGAAATTCACCGGATGGCCGTGTATAGCACAAAAGTCGAAACCGTCACAGCTAAACGTATCATAACCTAACTCAGCCAAAAGTAACGTAACACAACCATACGTGCAACGGCCGCTATTTCCGGCATGCCCAGAGTCAAGGAGATGCATGTAGAGCAACGCAGAGCGCAGGTATCTTCCGAATAGCTTTGCATGGTACAAAAGTTAAAGCCAACGTATCCAAACCTAACCAAACCTGGCCTAGCACAGCGTAGCTTAAATAAACCTATCGTGCCACGACCGTTATTGCTGTCCACCTCAGAGTTGTACAGAGCATTGTGGAGCACGGTAGAGCGCAGAAATACACCGAACAACAGTCTATGCCAAGAAAGTCATAGCTATCCACACCTAATCCAAACAAACATATCATAACCGAACGTAACCAAACACAAACTAACGTGACGACGCCGCATTTACTCTCCGCCCTTGACTCGAGAGAGTATAGTAGATCCGAGTAGAGCGCAGCAATCCATCGAATAATAGCGTATGCCACGATAGATAAAGCTATCCAAACCTAACCCAAAGGAACATAACCTATTCAAACGAAAGCTAACTCAGCCTAACGGGCCGAGACCGCTGTTGCTGACCTCCCCAGAGCCAGGCGGTGAGTATGAGATCACAGTATAGTGCAGAAGCCCACTGAATATCTGTATATAGCACAAAAGTCAATGCTACCCCCTCCTACCCTGACCAAGCGTAACACAACCAGACGTAGCCTAAGTCAATCTAACGTGACGTGACCTCTATTACTGGCATCCTCAGAGCCGAGCGGAGCATATAAGAGCGCAGTAGAGCTCAGAAATCCACCGAGTAACAGCGTGAGGCACAAAAGTCAAAGCCACCGTCCCCAAACCTAACTGAACGTAACAACTACGAACGTAATCTGACACAAGCTTTCGTGGCACGTCCACAATTGCTGGCCTCCCCAGGGTCGAGTAGAGTGTACCAGAGCTATGCAGAGTGCCGTAGTCCACCGAATAGCATTGTACAGCGCAAAAGTCAGAGCTATGCCATCCTAAACTTTCCAAACGTAGTACAATCAAACGAACCCTAACGTAACCTTACGTGCCGAG
>NW_016980601.1:0-286 GCF_001483705.2 Eufriesea mexicana | reverse complement strand
AACCAAACGTATCCTAGCTCAACCTAGCGTGCCGAGACCACTGTTACTTGCTTCTCCAGAGACAAGCAAAGCATACCAGTGTACAGCAGTGCGCAGAGGTCTACCACATTCCAGTGTACAGCACAGAAAGCAAGGATACCCTAACCTAACCAAGATAAACCGAAACCAACCAAACGTAACCTAACACAGCCTAACGCGCCGCGACCACCATTTCTGGCCTCCCCAATGAAAAACAGGGCATACTTAACCACAGTAGTGCACAGAAAGCCGCCGAATAGCAGTGCCT
>NW_016980600.1:0-335 GCF_001483705.2 Eufriesea mexicana | reverse complement strand
ATGTCGCCCAACGTTTTTGATACAATGGCATGTACAGCCATCTACTTGCCTGAGAATAGATCTTTTCAAAATCTATAATCTGTAATAGCACGGTGAATAGTTCGCCCAGCACCTTCAATCCAATGCTAAGTACAGCCATCTACTTGCCAGACAATAGGTATATTGAAAGTCTATAATCTGTTATTGCCTGGTGAATAGGTCGCCCAACGTTTTTAATCCAATTTCATGTACAGCCATCTACTTGCCAGAGAATAGATCTATTCAAAATCTATAATCTGTTATAGCTTGGTGAATTGGTCGCCTAACGCCTTCAATCCAATGGCAAGTACAGTCAT
>NW_016980599.1:827-1054 GCF_001483705.2 Eufriesea mexicana | reverse complement strand
AATAGAATATTTCTTTCTTCTATATGCAAGAAAGATAACTCACCACGATATTAGTCGAAACGTCAATAAAATTTTATTTTGCAGACAGATTCTGTAGCATTGCAATGGCTATAGCACGCCACTATGATATTTCTTCCTTAATTTTGCAAGAAAGTTAGCTCACCACGATATTAGTCGAAAATGTCAATAAAATTGAATTTTCCAGCCAGACCCTATAGCATTGCAGT
>NW_016980599.1:0-712 GCF_001483705.2 Eufriesea mexicana | reverse complement strand
AGCATTGCAATGGTTATAGCACGCCAATATGATATTTCTTCCTTATTAATGCAAGAAAGTTAGGCCACCAGGAT
Organism: Eufriesea mexicana; assembly: GCF_001483705.2. Lineage (NCBI taxonomy): Eukaryota > Metazoa > Arthropoda > Insecta > Hymenoptera > Apidae > Eufriesea > Eufriesea mexicana. Next base: position 638 of record NW_016980599.1, on the reverse strand, counting down.
ATCAGTCGAAAATGTCTATAAAAATGAATTTTCCAACCTGATTCTATAGCATTGCAATGGTTTTAACACGCCAATATGATATTTCTTCCTTATTAATGCAAGAAAGTTAGGCCACCAGGATAGTAAACGATAATGTCAATAAAATTGAATTTTCCAGCCAGGCTCTATTCCATTGCAATGGGAATAGCACGCCAATATGATATTTCTTCCTTATTTATGCAAGAAAGTTAACTTACCACAATATTAATCGAAAATGTCAATAAAATTGAATTTTCCAGCCTGATTCTATAGCATTGCAGTGACTATAGTACGCCAGAAGAAACTTTCCACCTTCTGTGTGCAAGAAGGTTAGGTCACCAGGGTAGTAATCGATAATGTCAATTAAATTGAATTTTCCAGCCAGATTCTATAGCATTGCAGTGACTATAGCGCGACAGTAGAATCTTTCCTCCTTATATATGCAAAAACGTTTGGTCACCACGATATTAGTCGAAAATGTCAATAAAATTGAATTTTCCAGCCAGACTCTATAGCATCCCAATGACTATAACACGCCAATAGGATATTTCAACCTTTATTATGCAAGAAAGTTAGTTCACCAAGATATCAGTCGAAAATGTCATCAAAAATGAATTTTC
>NW_016980598.1:0-401 GCF_001483705.2 Eufriesea mexicana | reverse complement strand
ATCTATAAGCTGTCACAGCTTGGCGATTAGATCGCCTAACGCCTACAATCCAATGGCAAGTACAGCCATCTACTTGCCAGAGAATAGGTCTATTCAAAATCTGTAACCTGTTATTGCTTGGTGAAAAGATCGTCTAACGCCTTCAATCCAATGGCAAGTACAGCCGTCTACTTGCCAGAGAATGAGTCTATTCAAAATCTATAACCTGTTATAGCTTGGAGCATAGATCGCCTAACGCCTTCAACCCAACGGCAAGTACAGCTATCTACTTGCCAGAGGATAGGTCCATTCAAAATCTATAACCTGCTATAGCTTGGTTAATAGATCCCTCAACGCCTTCAATTTAATGACAGGAACGGCCATATACTTGCCAGGGAATAGGCCTTTTCAAAATATATAAT
>NW_016980597.1:0-888 GCF_001483705.2 Eufriesea mexicana | reverse complement strand
TTGCTACAGACAATGCATTGCAAAAGAATATGACCGAAAAGTTCAATTTCATTGACATTCTAGGCTAATACCGTTGTGAGCAAACTTTTCAGAATAAATACGATGGAAAAATTATATTGTATTGCTGTAGACATTGCATTGCATTAGACTCTGCCTGCAAAACTCAATCGTATTGTCATTTTCGACCAATATCGCTGTGTGCAAGATTTCCGCATAAATAAGGGGGGAAGATTTCATTGGTTAGTTACAGCCATCGCATTGCAGCAGAATCTGACTGAAGAGCAGAATTTTATTGACAGTCTCGACTAATATTGCGGTCAGCAAGCTTTTCAGAATTAATACGAAAGAAAGGTAACGTTGGTTTGCTGTAGCCATTGCATTGCAATAGTATCTGATCAGAAAGCTCATAATCGACTAAAATGGTGGTGCGTAAATTTTTCGGCAAAAATAAGGAGGAAAGATCCTACTGGTGTGCTATAGCCATTGCACTGCAATAGAATCCTGACCGAAAAGTACAGTTCTATTAACATTTTCGACATATAGTGAGGTGAGCAGGCTTTTCTGCCTATATAACGTGGTAAGATTCTATTGGGTTGCTATAGCCATTGCATTGCAATAGAATCTGGCTGAAAAGTTCAATTTTATTGACATTTTCGACTAATATCTCGTTCAGGAAACTTTTCTGCACAAATATGGGGGGAAGATTCCATTGGTTTGCAGCAGACATTGCATTGCATTAAACACTGCACGGAAAACGCAATCTTAGTGACATTTTCGTCTAATATTTTGGCGAGCAATCCTTTCTGCGTTAATAAGGTGGAAAGCTTCTATTCGCTTACTATGGCCATTGCATTGCAATAGAATCTGACTGAAAAGTTCAATTTCATT